>NW_020450695.1:507516-568634 GCF_003343035.1 Apteryx rowi | reverse complement strand
AGCGCGCACACGCCTGGGCCGCGCTCGCCCCCGCCGCCGCGGCCCCGCGGGGTGGCCGCGCCCCACGCCCCGGCCACCAAGGACCGCCAAAGGCTCGGCCGGGCACCGCCGCTTCGCTTTTCTTTTTCTTTTTTTGCACGGCTTTGATTTAGGCATTGCTGATGCCAGGCGCTGTTCGAAGGTACTGTTTCCTGTCACTGCCACAATCGTACAAAATAATCTCTGTAACTTCCAGCTTTACGGCCTAAAGAATTCCTTCAAGATGAGTCGTTCCTATAGCCCCAGGTACAAAGGCGGACCCAACCAGGCTGCAGGAACTAGAGCTTGTGGTTCTGCTGGAAGTCTCTAATTCAGGCCCTAAAGCAGGCCGGGATGAGGTTTTAGGAACCAAGTCCTGATTTCTACTGTTACAATGCAGCAAGAGCAGCCAAGTTTCAAAGTAATTAGAGACTGAGAGGGGGAAGAAGGAAAGATACTGTGCGAACATATGCATTTTGAAAGTCTTTTTGAAAGCTTAAATTATTCTGACAATGAAACAAGCTTCCAGTAGTTTACAGTTTTTTTCCTTGGCTGATGAAGAGAATTCTGTCCACCCCACCCCGGCATCCTGCATACTAGTCCTTTTAAGACAGTCTGACTGTTTTATAAAGAACAATGTAAAATTCCTGATAGCTCACATGCCTTGTCCCTCAGCTTGTGCTTGTGCCACATGACCCAGAGTTCCCTTTCCCCAAGGAAAAGAAAAGGAAAGTAGGTTATGTGTCAGGTATAAATGTCTCCTTTCCTTAGGCACACTATGTGAGACTAAGGAGTACTTGCACCAAGCAAGAAGCATGTGGGGAGGGAGCAAGGCAGTGAAGAAGTGGCTACAGCTGTGCTAATTAGGCTATCCGACCCACTCTCAAATTGGCCTTTTGAAGAAAAAAGGTATAATCTAGATTATTCAAACAGTTCTGATGTAGGAAACTCACTCACCTTTTGCTGCTTTAAGACTGAAGTTCCTGGGGCACTTATTTAGCCATGGGGTTTTTGGCTTCAGGCTCCCTCCTACTGCCACTCCTTCGAGCTTCCAGCTGTTGCTGTAGCCACATGGCTGAAAGAATTTTTGGATAGTTATTATTGCAATGTTTTTTTCCCCAGCAGGCTAGTTTGCCACATGAGGTGCAGTGCAAGTGCTGATGGAGGAAAATGAGAAGCACCTTTGGGTTAATCAAACCACTTTAAAGAGCACTATTGCAGCACATGAATCTAAAGCCAACTTTGATGCTCAAAACTCTCAGTTGCCTTGTAAGGGCTGTAAGATGTCTCAGCTAACGGCAGTGCTGGTTTAAGTAATAACCATTGCTACTACCTGCATCAGAGCATTGAAGGAGACTAGTAATATATGGGAAATCATCACTAGACTGGTTTTCAGTTATCCTAAAAACTCTGTTTCCACTCCACTGCTTCTTTACATGCTCATCCTCACAAATGCCACCCTGCCCTTGGGCCTCTTCATTTACTGCTAGTATCTTCCCTACACATATACTTCCATTCCTTCTCCCATGGTGCTGCTTCCAGACATTAATGTCTGGAAATGCATAGCTAGGATTCCCAAACAACCTTAAGTCTGCCCTAGAGGGAAAGATTTATGAAAATGTCCTCCCTGTTTAATATAAGCTGGGACCACAAACAATGAAATGCCTCAATCATAGTAGTACAACCACAGAAATTTCAGCCTACTGTTAGCCAAACATAACCCACTGAGTGCTGTGTTCTTTTATTTTCATATTTCTGATTAGGCAAAGAACATAATGAAAGCCTCACTCCCTATTCTTTCATAAGACTGCATGACTCACCACTTATGTAAGCCTTACACAGGAGCTGGTCTTGACTCCACTGATGGTACTGCATACTGATTTGCAACTAGTGCAAGGCTTCAACCTCCTTGTTCTGCACAAGCAAAATAGAAGGTTATCTCAACTTACATGTTATGGCCAGAACAGTTCTGGGAACGCAGGAGAAGTATGGAATCTGTAGGGAACTATGATATTTAGTTAATGACATAACATTATAGGTGAATTCTCTAAAACGTTCAGCACTGGTATCATTTTTCCTTCTCCCTCTTTCAAATGAGTGAACAGCTTGGTCTATACAATTCAAAATCATTTGGCTTTCAAGCATAGCTTATAGTTGAGAATTATATGATTCTTGCATGGTCTGTCACTTTATCTTTGATGCCATTATAATTAATATGGGACAACAGTACTGAAATACCATGGCTGTCACATCTTATTATTAGCAGGCGGAGAAAAGTTTATTTGGGAGCTTCCATTGAGAATTTCAGAGCCTTAACAGATCTGTATTTAAATGAAAGTCCAACCTTGCCATACAGAGATAAAGAATATACTTCCCCTTCCCCTTAGTTTACCAATATTTGTTTCATTTTAGCACTGACAATAAAGAAACCAGTGGATAGAGGCAGCTGGAAGTTGCTTCTTTCTCCCCGCAGCTGCCCTGACACTTCTCACACACTCTTTGCATCCAATTTCTGTTATTCTTAGCTCAGTAACTCACAATTAATGTCTTCTTTCTGGAAATAAGACTAGTTTTCTGCTCCCTCAACACAGCTTGACACACTGTAGTCTTCACTGTGGCTTTTGCAGGCAGGGAGCAAGAACATGCTTGCAGCGTAGCAGCTGTCTTGTCCTCATTTAAAAAAGAAGAGAGGAATGACCCTTCTCAGACTTGACTTTGCTTTTAACTATAGTAGAGGCAGCAAAAACAAGATTGCCAACAAAATTTAGGAATTACTAAGGAAAGCATCATCTTCTAAGTCTCAGCTGAAGGAACACAACTATGCCACATCAGTGATACCATGTGAAGCAGGAGTGTTGACCTCACCCCAAAGCCTAGAATAGCAGTCCCTTGAGGGGCAGGTAGATTGAGAGAGCTACTGAGTTTGTAAGAGTATATTCAGCATTTAGCTTGAACATTGGAACAGGAAAATTATAAATGGCCCTAAGTAGCAAAGAGTGTTTTTACCATGTATCTAATATATAAATACCTTTCCCTGAGGAGATAAACTCCCAAGTGCAGACTTGCCAGCACATCCTGACTCCAAGGCACGTGCCCTACTCAAGTCCTTCAAAAAAGTGGACTGTCAGCATTCTGTATGATAGTTTTGTGCAAAGTACAGTTGCTGAAATCATGATCCAGACAATAAGATGCTATATTATCTCTGCTTTTCCATCCAGGGCTTCTTTGCACTCTGCCATCACTTCCTGAAGCATCTCCAAAGGCTTGAAAAATTTTCTGCCTTCCCCAAAGACTGTGCCTTGGTTAGATGAGGAAACCAAGGGAGAAAGTGGTAAAGTACCTCATCCAAGGTCACCCAGCAATTCATAGCAGTGGAATCCAGATCTACTTTTTCTTAAAAGATCAAAACAGGTAGATTACTCCACATTTTAAACCATCTCAGTGACTATGCTACCTAATTTAAACCATCAGGAAAATTTAGGAAGTAATTAAGTAATTTCTTGGCTGATACACTGGAGCCAAACCCAAGTTTGGATAAAGCTGCCACAGAGTCTCTTTACATCTCATCTTCACATATCACCTGAGAAAGCACAGCCACTAGCACAAGAGAACCTACATCGTGCTGGATTGTTTCCTCACCGATTTTATTATTCATGTACCCAGTTCCTCCTTTTAAGGATATAATAATTACGTTGGAGCAAAGCATTACCCTTTTGAAAGGGCATTAGTCTAAGTTACTGTTTTCTCTAAGTTTGTCAACTTAATTGCTTAAATTACTGATTCCTGTGACAACTTTCCCCAAAAGATGCATTCTGTAACAATAACTATCATGGTGTTTTTTCTAGTTATGTGATGCCCACCTGGACATTTTGTTCAACTGAGAATGTCCAAAATAAGCAATGGATTTATCTAAAAGTATGTTGTATCTTTATATGCAGAATTGTTTTTTTTTTGTGGTGGTTCTCAATGAGTAACATTTTAAGGTCTATTGGAAAATTCCATCCCTTGCCATGAATGCTGTCATGAAGGCTCCCCTCCCTCATTTTCACAGTTACACAATAGTATTGTTTACTGAACAAATTTTGTGCATCTGCTCAGTCTTAGTAAATGTCAAACACACTGCCTCTGTAAAAGTATTTTCTTTACATACTAGTGATGGAACATTACTGATCCAGTAATATCCATTCACTACTGAACTGAGTTAGCTGGAAAAGCCCTAGATTCAATTGCAGACTAACATCAGTATAACCAAGAACTCATCACGCACAACTTCATTAACTATGTTGTGATTACCAAGAATGTGAAAAATCAAGATGTAGTCTTTTAAGGTTGGCTGCTAAAGTCACTATCATCATCTATTGACATGGTTTTTGAAAAGCACATCTCAAAAACTGTCTCTGGAATCCAGACAACAGCGGAACCCACAAGGTCATTCTTTGTGAAAATCAACCAAAAAAACCCATGCAACAGACTATTTCTTTTCAATAGCACAACTCACTTGTAACTGTCCTTTCCATACAGCAATGTCAATAAACACACGGAAATTGGAGAAAAGTCAGCATTCAGTGATTGTTTCAATCATGTACATACAGCATCCCTCATTTCCATGTCCCAGAGACACATTTTTTGGTTCTGATGAAGGCTTCTATCAGAAAGCTAGGTCTTCAAGAAATGACACAATAGGTCCATCAATATCAGTGGAGCTACATTTACAACAGCTGAGGATCTGGAAACTTCTTAGCCCTAATGACTTAGTGGCTCAAAGAAGTGAAGTGCTGGAGGGTTTTATGAACAGTAACAACAATTCCATCATATCTTGAAAATTTTGTCCCTTCTGCTGCAGCTCCTTGTAAGAAGAATAATTGTACTACTAATATGACAGTCAAGATCAGCTAAGTTCTAGCAATTTTGGAATCAAAAAGTCAAATAAAGGCGACATTAGAGTGCAAGTGTTTATAGCTGACTCATCTGAAGCCAAGACTTACAAATATAAAAGTCTCATTCCTCACAGGTTTAGTTGGGAGGATCACATTTATTAGCTGTAGTAGACTCATTTCTCCACATGGTGTAGCCCTTTGAGAAGATGCTGAGCCACAGTGTTAGGTTATGGATTTAGAAATGCTCCCTTCCATTTTTATCACCATTTACCTCCATCTATCCAGTCAGCATCTTTCTAATACTTCTTTTGTGAAGGACCATTGTTGTTTAGAAGAGTCAGACACACACATACAACATTCAGCACAATCACTTTTCTCTAGGTTAGAATTTATGCTAGATTCTCTAGGGTAGTTATTACATCAGAAATGAGTTTTATACAGCCAACCCACTCAAGTGTTCAGCAAATGGATGAACAAAGGAAAAACAAAACAAAACAATGCACACCTGGAAGAATGTGGAAGAAGGAAGGGACACAGGGGGAAAACCAGAACATCTTATTAAACAAAGCTGGAACTCTCCCCCTCCCTCCCCCCCTCCTTTTTTTAAACAAATGTTTATGTTTTGAAACCAGAAGGAAGAGTTATGGTAATTTCTAACTTCACCTGTTGACGTGTCGCATGTTTAATCAGCAAATAGCATCTCCAGCCGACACTCCCCATAACCCTCTACAGAACAATCCAAGTTTTTGTTCTTCAGCTTTCTAGATTTCATTCAACCATGTTCACCTACTGAGCTGTGTGGGTAATAGGGTACACCTTATATATTTGTGCATGAAATTTCTGGAGTACCATGGGGTTCAGTAGCTTTTAGTGTCTTTACAGAAAATAACATTTCAGTAGTTCCTTGTGGTTTTCCTTTTTTTTGAAAGATAATACTCACCGTTTCATGCTGTAATGGCTTTCCTTAATAAGATTTTATGTATTTCTTCAACTGGATTCCTAAATTAACACCTTTATTTTGATCAGTCTTTATCCCCTTCTTGCTAAGAAAATAAAATACAAAATACATGCATTCCATATTTGGAATCACACACAAATTAAGTAACTACTACTGACTATAGCATTGAATAACTGGAGATTGAGAAGGCTAAAAACCAAGCTTTTGAAAGTGTTATGTATCTATAAAATATTTGATGGTGAATACGTATGTCTATGCAACATTATTAGCTGGGAATTGTTGTTTCAGATCTATTTCAAAGATATTGAGAGAAATTCACTTTACAGGTAAAGCTAAACAAACACAAATCAGATGAGAGTGGGAGTATTCTGACTAAGAGTGGAAGTATTCCAGGGTAAGAGTAGGAGTATTCTGAAACAACTTTTCTACTCCAGCTATATTCCAGAACCACCACCACCTGTAAATCAATCCACAGACCTTTAATCTCTCTCTCTCTCTCTCTCTCTCACACACACACACACACACACACACACTTGAAATGAAATGCTTAATAATATTTTCTGAATATTATACTAATAGCCATTCAGACTTTTAAATCTCCACCAATACCGGGAAAATCTAGTTGCTAGAATTCATAATTTGAAGTTTCATGGAATAAAGAAAATGTACTTAAACATAATATGAATAACTTGGTCACAGAGCCACGGCACACAGGAAAAGACTGTTTCCCCAAACCATCCTACCCATCCCAGTAAGACTTCTAGAACAGATTTTTGGTTTTCTTATTTTAATAACTCCATAAAAGCCAAAGATTTATAAAAGCACATGCAAGTCCATTTACATCAAGAGACCATCAGTGAGAAGTTACAAACTTTCCTTAGGACGGGAACTATGTCTTTAAGACTGAAAGTAGTAAATAAAAGAGGACACATGAACTGACAGCTAAGGTGACAAGAGCAGCTTTGCTGACAGCTGAATTCCTGGATTGCTTCAGGGGGAAAAAAGCTCAAAACCAATTAAAATTCCCTATAGCTCTGGAGAAGAACAGCAAAATGGGTTTGTTTATGCTCTTTTACTGATCCATTATAAGTCATATCAACAGATTTACCATTTTCTAAGCATTTTTGTAATTGAAAGCTAGGTTTTTCATTTCATCTCTCTCCTGAAAGCCCTTATGAACATAAACTGGATCAGAAAAACAGATGTCAGAAAAAGGTGCAACAATTTTGCCTCCAAACTCCATAAGGAAGAGAAACATATTCCTGGACTGTCTGCCCTCTCCAATTCCAGTCGGAAAAGCCAACTACTATGACCAGTTATTGAAACAGTGACGCATCACCTTCTGCAAATCTCTACTGATTCTTTAGCAGAGAGCAAAAACAACAGGAAAAGCTCCTGGAAGTATCTTAAAGACCACCTTTCTTTAGCACAGCAAAGCAACACAGTTTGTATTCTTGCTTCACCACTCATCTTTCAAATTTTGTTTGTACTTTCACTTGAAGTAAAAAAGATACTTTAATCTTGAAGAAAAAAAAAAAGTAGCTCAGCTTTTCCCTATAGCTTAGAGAGAAGGACATTAGCCACATTCAGCTGTTACTAGTTTAAACCATACAGTAATTTAATGTTGCTGCAAAAACGTACAAGAATGTCATTTTGTTCTCACAATCTATTCTTTTTTTTGCACAGAGATTTCTTTACCTAGCACATTAATGCCTTGAAGACAGACCCAATATAGTGGCCAGGTTTGCTAAGTTAAGCTGATTCTTTCCTCCTCGGAAGGAAATGGGTATTAATTTAGAACTTGTCTGACTGGCAGGGAGACTGAAATGTTTCCTATTTACAGAATACATATGACTTGTAACTTCTGAATATGCTCCCACTATGCCTCCGTCTGGCCAAAAGTGATTATATTTAGTGACATACAGGGAACTCATTCCCCCTCTCATGAACTAACATCTCAGTCTTTGTCAAGGTAAAAGACTGTAAGTGCTAACAGGGAACTGCAAAGTTTTTTCATGTCAATTACAATGAGATCCGCAAATGTATTTCACAGGATCCCACTATCAGTCCACAATGTGCAAACATCACAGTTGTTGTTGCCTCAGTGGTAAAAAAGTATTGTGCAATTGCCAATGGTGTACAGGACTGTAATTGAATCAATGATTATGGGGTAAATGGGTTTTCCATAATCCAGTCAGTTTTCCATAATTATCAAACTTCAGAGACATCTCAATACTCTGACAGGCTCTCAATTTTTGAGATTAAACTTCCATGGCAGTAAAATTACTTCCAAGAAAATTAGTCATGTAAGTTACACTGCATATGCTAGCTTCTGGCAACAATGAAAGCAGCAACATCAAAAGCAAATTCCCACCACCGATGCAATCTTCTTACAATGATTTTGTAACATCAGTACAAGCGAATTTCTCTTACATTGACCACCTCTATCTTCTTATTATTCATGTTTCTTTTGGTGGTACATTGTGTGCCCCATGACCATTCAAGTACCATACAGCAAATTGAGAAAAAGTTCTTGGAATTTCACAGAAATCAAATAAAAGTCTCACAACCCATGGCAACATCCATGGCTCTTATTGCAATGAAAAGTCAGTACGTGTGTTCATCATGCATTTATATTTTCTTTTAAAGAAAAGATGCTGATACTTGGTATTGTTTTCATCTGTGAGGTAGATGGCACTTTCATATAAATAGCATAAATCAAAGTGAAGTCAGTCCTGAGCCTGCAATGAGTGCTGCACCACTGACTGCTCAAGTCAACTATTAAATCATGACCATTAAATATTTCCTCATTTTGAAAGATAAATAATAAGTCTTTGAAAGCAGATTGTTGGTCAAGTACATGCACAGGTGCCTTCCCTTAGCAAAGGTCAGCGGAATTCTGGCTTCAGTCTCCAGACACCTTCACCATTTGGGCTCCTATGGAAGGTGCAAAGATTGCGGAGGAGTTCTCGAAAGACACAAGACTGTGCTGCTGGCAGTTTGGACTCGAATTCCTGCAGTATTTCCTGAGTACTAGCCTCACCATCCACATGAGCTTGGAATGCTATGAAGTTCCGTACATCCACTAGCAATTCATCGTATTCTGTTGAACCTGGGGCTGGAGCTGGGGCTTGCTGAAGGTTCTCATCTCCCTCACTCTCTGTCCTTTGTGGTAAAGTAAGGTGGTTTCTTGCCCTCATCTTCGATAATAAAGATGAAGAATCTAGTGTGCTGGATGATGATTCTCCAGTCTCTGATTTCCCATCGAAGTGCCCATTGGAATTACTCCTCTTGTCATTTTCTTTCTTTACTGTACCTGTATCCTGCAAATAAACATAAGGACTATGGAAAAAGTTGGATTTTGAGACCCACAGAATCTGTTTAGTGGAATCTACCTACCATTTAGGCTTAAACAACAAATGCGAACATACAGGAGCTATCCCTCTCAAATATGTAATAAACAGGTAATACGCTCTAGTCTCAGATTATGTACTTTAGCCTCGAGGAAGCCAAAAAAGGCAGCACTGGTCTTGAAACAGGGCAAGCAGAGAATGTTTTAATTTGTGACTGCTGTATCTGATTAGACTTTATCAAGATGCCATATCAAAAAAAGAAAAATCAAGTTCATGGGGTGACTAAAATTCTGGAGTTCTATAGAACTGTAAGGCAAGTAGGTATGGGCCACATGCACTTATTGTATACAGATCAGATTTCTTGTGTAAATCAAAACATTTAATTCATCATCTAATAGAAGAGAAATGCCTGCTCCTTCGTCTCACCTTGCACTTGCTTCCAGGTGATGCACAAGCAGAATGTGGAGAAAGCAGCATAGGATTTCTTTTCTGACCAAACCGACTCCTAAAAACGTGCAAACATAGTAACTCATTAAAACATCCTTCTCAAAATGATTAGGATACGTTTAACAAAAACTCTAATTAGATTCCGCTTTGAGAGTTCAAGAATCCTCTGCCAACCTCTCTCTCCTCTACTGTGCAAAAGTAAAGCTTTCTCTGTATGTCAAGATGGACTAGTTGCTGGTCTTGTAATATGCCTTTACATGCTTATTAAATGTAAAGCACAAAACCCCACTTTGATATATGCTACTGCAAATACCAAGTGCAAAAAAAGACAAATCCATGGCATCGTAAGGAACTCTTCTCTTTGGAAAAGCAGTGCAAAAACTGAACTTACTTTATTCCTGATGGTGCACCTGAAAGACCACTTGTGCCTGTCCAGGTTGGCACACCAGAAGCAGCTCCTAAACATCGCTGTCGAGAGACTTTTAAGGCTCTTAAGGCATCCTGGGCCACTCGGTTTGCTTCTGCTTCCACCAGCACATAATCTGCACTGGAAGCTTCCATAATGGCATCATGCTTCATAACACTGTGTACCCCTAACAGAACATAAGAAAAGGTGAGGGAAGAAATCTGTTAATTTACAGGTTAATCTGTAAAAATAAACAAACACTATTTAAGTGAATGCCACAATCACTCCCCCCCCCCCCTTTTTCAGATTGTTTATATTCTGCACTTCAGTACAGTCATTTCTAGTAAGAGATACCTCTTGCATCAAGTGAGCAACCAACTGACAGCAAACCACTTCTGGTGTGCTAATGAGGTCATTATTCATAACAGATTTAGCAATTATGTGTTTAAACTGATCATTTCTATTGTCATGGACAAGACAGACAGAAGTGAAGCCCTTGTGTAAATAAAGGCTGATTACATCCTTATTTCCAGAAGAAACAACATATTACTTCTATATCCAAAAGTGTTTCTGGAATGCTGTACATCTCCCGAACACTTTAACAACGAACATTTTAACTTTTCATTACAATAACTAAATAGATAGAACCCATCTTCTGTACTGTAGGTTTAACCACCAGAATAAGGAAACCGCTCCTTCCCTCACTTGCTAAGTTTTATACACCTCAATTTAAATAGTCTGGCACTGTTGAATAACTGAATAACAAAGGTTACCTGATTTTTTGAAAAGTTTCTCCAAGACATAATCATCATTTTTCTTTAGCCCTTTCTCCTTCTCTTCACTGTCCTCCTTTCTATACTGCTTTTGCTTTACTAGATGAGGAATACGCTCTCCTTCAAATTTGGCATCTTTGTGATGTTTCTTCCTCTTAGACTTATCTTTGTGGCTCTCGTGTGGCAGCATATCCACCCTGTGCTTTGTTTTTGAGGTGCATTTATAATGATGATTATTCAATTGGCCATCTTCAGTTTTAGCATCCTGCTCTTCCCAAGAGCCAGCTGCACCACATGCAAGACCAAAACCTCCCTCGGCATTTACATTAGCTGCTCCATGTACTTCACCAGTTACCACGGTGCCCAGACATTCTGCATTCTCTGAAGAACCTGCATTATCTGGCAATGACTGGGACACAGACTTCTCAGCTCTTTCCAAGCTCTTCTCCTTGCTTTTACTCCATGAATTTATATTAGTAGTAGCTTGTGCATTATCTTTTGCATAGCTATTTTGGTCAAAGGTTTCCAAATCTCCTTTCATTTCGTCACTTGACTTTATTGCTTTAGAAGAAGAATTTGCCATGTGGCTGGTTGAACTGGATGGCTTGCTGTACTTTCGTGAGCTGCTTTCTGCAAGATGGAGACCACCTTCGGAAGTGTCATTATCAGGTGGCTTTTTAAGTTTCCGTTTCAACTGGTGTTTTGGGACTTGAACATCTGAACCAGTACCTGAGGGATGAATGAAATCAACATCAATTTCTCAAACACTTCAAACATTTTTGCTTTTAACAGATTGGAAAAAGAAATTATACCTGCAAAAATTGCACTAGTTTCTGTCCCCTGAGACACATCCGGGCTGCTCAGAGTAAAAAGCTCATAAAGATCATTGGATTTGAAAAAGCGCCTTTGCTTAGGGTCTTTCAGCACTCTGTTCGTTAAAAACTGTTTGAAGATTTGTCTAAAAAAAAAAAAAAAAAAGTACTCTGTGTATGAAACAATGTCTAGCTATGTTTAAGTATTGAATAGATTACTTAAACAGAAAACTGTATCAGCACAAATGTTACCCTGCAGAACAATTAAGCAGTGGGAAGATGATGATAGTTTTCAAAAGACAATCTTGAGTTAGTGACTTTCAAACAACCCACTAAATTGTTAAACACAGGGATTTATTGCATAGCAACAATCCCTTAACACAACAGGTAACCACCATTCTGAAATGTCCTATGAGGCATCCCTTATCTAAGTAATAAATAACTTCACAGCTAGAGACTTTTTTTGTCCATTAAAATTGAAAAGCCTACATATATTACAATAAAACCATCAAAAAGCTCTTTCAAAGAAAAACAAGATCTTGTTAAAATGACAACATTTAAATAGTTCAGTTGGTTGGAGGAACCAAAAGCAGCAGAGGAGCTCAGTCTGATGGTGAGGAATATATAACAACCACTGAAAAGAGAAATCAGTTAGGGTGAGAGAAAGGGGAAAAAAGATCCCATCTATAGAGGATGGAAGGGAACAAATCTGGTGGAAAACTAAGCTGCAAAAGTCTGTTGGTATTGGTAAATCTATTCCTATGCCATGCTTATACTAGATAGCTTTTGATTGCAAGTTATAAGCACTGTTTTCCTGTCCAAAAAATATATCCTCAAATAAAGATAGAAACCAGTCCCATGGTTTTGGTCTGCTGGCACCAAGCAGGAAAATTACATCCAAATCCAGCTGGCAAAATCTACCTTCAAAAAAAGTTTCCAGCTACCATAATACATTCATCAGAAGACTTTTATAATCTGTAAGAATTAACTGAGCTTCATAGCTTCCTACAAGGCTGATCTCATACTTGCAGGGAAGAAAACAGAAGCAAAAATAGAAGACAACTTGCTTGAAGTTTGAAGTCCACTGCACTGCTCTGGTAATAAAATGAATTTCTGATGGCTGTCCTAACCCTTTGAGCCCACTTCCTCGATGTGGTCAGTGTTTTTCAAACCAACATATGCCAGAGGGAATTAAGCCAACTAACAGCGGATGCTTTGTGTCCATGTGGTAAAGCAGATTAAAAAAAAAAAAAAAACACTGAATAAGTGTGGGTATTTCATTATTTAGAGCTTTTCATTCATCTGCATTTTCAAAGAGGCTATTCCAGTTCTAAAGTGTAATGCCTAGCCAGAGGATTCCCAAGTACATTCATTTGGAATTCATGTGAATGAAGCTAACTACTCAAACAGTTGAATGAGAAAGCAAACAAAAAGATTTAATTGATTTAGAAATGCAAACACTTTAAGGCTTTAGCTACATTCTGGAATAAATAACCTGACTATGAACAGGCTGCTCTTAAGGGCTTAATTCTTGCACTTCGGAACAATTTTGGAATAGAATCAAACTGTGTTTGCAGAGCAGCAAATGCATGTATGTACCACATACATCTTTACATATCCTAGGGAGAGCATAAAGAACTTGTTGATTTCAAATTGCATCTCATTGTCATGTCTCATATTCTAAACAAGAGAGTCATTTTTCTGGCCTCAGCCTCATGCTTTCCCATTTACAGTGAATTCTGTATGTGCTGGACACAACTGCAGCTGCTGGACAGATTGATGAAGTATGTTTGGCATGTGGGGTCTCGGAGCTAGAGAAGCAGCAGCACAGTCCCGTAGCTGGGAATGTAATACTAGAAGGCCGACTTCCCAACAGAAATTTTGTAAGCTTTCCCTGTCACATGCCCCATCATGACCAAGGTTAGGGGTTACATGCCATGTGAGCACATGCACAGATGTGCCACTGTTATATGACCTGAGACTCGCTACAAAAATTTTCTTGAGCGTAGGCATGTACTCATGGAATCAGTCCAACTGACCTGTGGTATATCTTCTCTTCAATAGTACCTGCAGTGAGAAGCCTGTACACAGTCACCTGTTTCTTTTGGCCTATTCTCCAAGCACGCTCCCGAGCCTAGAACAAAAAAGGTTTGATTAGCAGACATTAACCTTCCAGACATGCATTTGACAGGGAGCTATTGATACTATTGATATTGATGCTACTGAGCATTGTTTTAGATCTAGGTTGGGCATTTAACAAATAGTTCAAGAAGTTATATATTTCTATAGCATTAGGAAAACAAACTCAGAAGCAGAGGAAAAAATATTTAGAAAGATTACATATGTAGAAAGACAAAACTCCAATTGTACTAAGAAATCTATGCAAAATCTCAAAGAACAAGTTGGTTTGTTAAAATTAGAACTCATACCTAGGATGCTGTACTTCATATAGACTTGTTCCAAAAGAGACCTATTTCAGAAGTCACTTTTCTTTAATGTGTACATTTCCTATAAACTTTTTCTCTTTTTCTTAACTGAAAGGTTTCCTAGAAACATATTGAACCAACAACTAAAATGGACCTGTGCAGTGAGACTGCACACTTGCAGATCCTGAACCTGCGTAGGCTGTCTTAAGGAAATTGTTTTTTCCTCTCAAACACATAAGCCCCATAAACTCTGAAGTGATCTGATAACCTAGAGTCCATCACACATCATCAGATAAAGAACAATTTCTCTAAAATAAGCGTAATGGCAGCCTCGAGAGCACAGTTACATAACATGATTTAGTGACAAAGAGGGTTCTGCTGTCTCCCAGTTCTTGCTCCCAATGGTTGCTCTGTTTTTGCTACCCTGCATAGATCACCACCCCCTCAAGTCATGCCTGTTCAACAGCTTGTACAGCTGTACTCTACCTTTGGAAACATGTAGTTTGTTTATTTATTTAAAAAAACCTAGATCATTTTGACTGCTTGTCTGACTACACTCTAAACTGCATATTTGAATTGACAATATTGAAGAGTGGTAAGGTACGATAGCGTAAAAAGGATGTGGTGGGAACCACTTAAACCAGCTTTACCATGAAAGCAATCATAATGTGGAACTGCAGCCTAAGTGACCATTTCTGGCAACAGCAACTTAAGGAAGAGCAACATATTGCTTTAACACATAATTTATTGAGAAAAATGTCATTCCATCTTCAGTTTTATTTTCAACTTAGCTGGTAAATGGAATGTAATGAACCAAACACACCTGTGTGTCTGTACTAGGATTCCAGTCGGGATCATAAATAATAACCCGGTCAGCACCTGTCAAGTTGACTCCAATGCCACCAACACGAGTTGTCAGAAGAAAGATAAATATGGATTTGTCCTATAATACAAGAGAAACTTAATAAAACAGGAATTACCAAAGCACAAGCCTGTTCTTGTTACTTCCTGGATTCTTTTATTAAAATGTTGATTTTAAATTAAATAAAAAAAGGGAAAAAAGTTAATCTCAATTTACCAGTATTATTTGCAAAAATGCAAAGGGAGTCAAGAGGAGGATTAAGTTTCCATGTTTGCCTAATAGCTCTTTTGACAAATAAAAGTAGTTTGGTCTAAACTTCATTTACTGTTTTCCAGTTAAAGCTTCTTTTCCCCTTGCTCAATTGTGGGTTTTTTTCTTAGTACAAAATCTAACTTAAGTATGAGGAAAAAATGGTGACTTCTTTTCATCTCACAAGGCAAGTGGTTTCATTTGATTGAACTTCCCAGATTCATTTGTCAAAACTGAAGTACCGTATTTAAAAACAGATCAAAAAGGAATGCCGAGAACCCTGAACTAAACCCAGGTACCATATCCACTAATAGGCATTTGTGTGGGATACAACATCTCACCTCATTGTATCTTGTTATAAGGGGCTGTCTGGAAGCTATTGTTGTGGTGCCATCCATCCTGAGGTAGGAAAAGTTTCTGTCTCTCACAAAGACTTCAAGGATCTGCAGCATCTGTTATGACAGAAAAAAAAATTAATGAAATCCAGACATGAAGACTAAGTGACCAATCAAGTCATAAGAATTTCTGGTACTAACTGCATTGCTAGTCAAGCAAATGAGGAAAAAAAAACCTCTTAGAAAAGAAACAACAATTTGTGAAACCTAAACGAGCAGAAAATTCATTAACTTATGCAATTGAGAGGAAGGAAGAAAAAAAGAGTAGTTATTTTGCTGCTGGAGTGCAAGAGTGGAATGTTTTTTGGGGAACGTGCAAGTGTTGGTAATGTTGGTGTGGAAGGTTAGGAGCTATGGTCTCAAGACAATTTAACCAGATAAGTGGTGGAGCAGTCCACAGAACCCACAGAAACAAGGCAAAGTCATGAATATTTAGGAAAAACAAAGGAAGGTCAGTGGTTGTGCTACTTAAGTCCATAATTCTGAGGTCTACCTGTGCACATGCACTAAACGAAGTGAGCAAAATCACTAGCAGTTCTATTCTGAAACTACAAAGTAGGGATAATAAATACATCACCGCTGCTTCAGCCTGCTATTATATGGGTGTAACTGATACAAGCTTTGATCCAGTACACTGAATTGGGGCAACACGTGTCACAGCACAAGCGTTGTTACAATAAAGCTTACTGAACTAGGGAATTGGTCTCTAATTCCTAATTACTCCAATTATTCCAAACAAAAACATTAGACATTTTGGTATTTTCAGAGACATGTTAATTTTCTGAGAAAGACACCACAAAAGAGTAACTGTTTCTAATTACAAATCTTTCGGGATACACACACACTTTTTACTTTTAGTAACAATGAAAACAATCTAAAAACAGTTCATCTTACCTGTCTTGACTGAGTAAATAACAACACTCTATGACCTTGCTTGTGCCAGATTTTCAGCAAGGACTCTACCACTATCATTTTTCCAGAACGTTTCCAATATCCAAACTGATCTGCTTCCTCCACTTCTGCATCTGGTACGCACTTCAAAGTCCTGGGACCACCAGAGAAGAGATCAGGGTGGTTGCAAATCTTTCTCAGGGCTACCAGTCCCGAGAAAATCTAAAGAATAGAGGAGAAAAAGAAAATTTTTTTTTTGGACAAAAACTTGTATCTATATGGGTTGTGGTTAAGGAAAAGAAACAGTAATGGATTAACCTAATCATCATCAAGAAGGGCAGTTTTAATGTTGGGTTGCTCTTTAGAAGAGCCAACAGACACTAATACTTATTTCACTGAATATTTTGGGAAAAATCAGTAAAGACAGGGTCAATGAAATTCTACACTATTTGGGAGCCTATTATGACAAGAAGATTAAGAGACTTCTGCAACAATTTGCACATTAGCAAAGGCAGTCCCTTGCTGTACCTCAGTATTAAACTTCCTATTCTAAAGGATCCTCCCCCCTAAGCATGTTATTTGAAATTAGTTTTTTTCCCCACGCACATGCTGGTAGATAAAACTGAGAGAAGAAATAGCTTGAGGATGGCAAGTATTTCCACTAGAATGCACAGTAACATGAAGAATAGGTAAGTCAGTATATTTAAACAAACATAAGGAGCTGAAATTGACCACTTTTAATGTCATATTAGAAGGGTTCTTTTCAGTTATTCCTTAAATATTATTCATTCTTCTGATATAATGGAAACTCATACAAAGAGAACTAGTTTGAAAGAAGCAACCCTGCCAGTCTTCCACCACTAGAAGTTGGATGAGTCAGCACAATTTATGGTTTATTAGTGCAACATATCACACAATGGAGTTCTGTTTTTTTCAGCTGGGATTCACTGGTGCCATCACAAAACTTCTAATAAAAGCGTCCACATTTACTGCCCAAAATTTTCAGAACTCTAGCAAATTTGAGAGCCAATTTTGAAACATCTTAGAGGAATCTCTGCAGATAGTCTTGTACAAGCTGCCTTTTGAAGATCAAGCTCCTTAAAACCATTTTCACTGGGATAACTAAAATTGCTAGCTACTTTTGAAAAACTTGACCACCATATCTGTGCAAGATCAGCATATATGGGGGAAGAGTGTCAAAAGAGTGGTCAGGTCACCTTCTGCTCTGTATGGCACTGCGACACACATGGCTGTACTGACCATAGAGCTAACTGGAGCCACTAGGAATGGGGGAAGAGGAGAGGGAGAAGAGGAGGCATAGGTTAACTGGAATTCTACCGTTTTCACTGCATAGCTTTTATCAAAGTTTCCTGATTATTTCACTTCGTAGTTCACGAGACATAGAAATGTGTAGTAAATAATGCATTGCAACCAAGAAATATTACTTCTTGTCTTAAAAGAGATCTGTGTCCTGCAGCTAAAATGGGAGCGGAAAATGTCCACAGAGGTCAAATGAACCAGATGTGTGAAACGTAGGAGTCACAGGAATTAACAGGCATTTTAGAATGTATTTCACATTACTGCTGGCACCCTGACCACAGCCATTTCAACACTTGCATCGTGAGGATCGACACAAGAGATGCTGAAGTGATTACCCAGACAGTAACAAGGAAGGCTGCTATTTGCTTTGCTATATCATGACAATCTGTGAAATCATCAGCTGTCACAGGAAGAAGTTACCATCTCTCAACTGCACTCTTGTCAGAACAAGTTACTTTTTTCCTTTAATTCACATTTGCAGTTTGTTAAAAGCACACATACCGTAAATTACAGCAGGCCATCTAACAAGTTGTAATTTGTTCCAAGGACCACAGACATTTCAAAGCCCATTCCACTTCTACTTTTATCTTGTCACCCCACTGTATAGGGAACATTAACACTAAGAACTCCACAAAACAGTTGTGAGATAAAAAAGAGCAGACATTCATAAGAGCAGAACTGAGATCAATGTGTTTGGTTCCCTTTCTGCTCAGAAATCAGCTAGAAGTATATGAAGGTCAATCCATGACTTCATGCATCGAACTCCACTTGTCATCATTGACCTTAATTAATGCCAACCTGCATGTCTCCATTGAGAATCTGGTAAACTTCTTTAGAGTCGATGAAATTTTGATAGACTTGACGCTGCTCATCTGTCAAACGACAAAACAGGACCTACCAAAAAAAACAAGAACACCTCAAATCCAAGCTGTAATCTCCAGATACAGTAAGTTTTAAACTTTCACAATGTGGAATATGCTACAATGAAACTTCAGACAGGTCTGACACACTGAAATACTAAATTAAAAGATATTACACAGAGATCACTACAGATTAAAAAAAAAAAAAAAAACTGTCAGAATGTTTAGAGAATGAACACAATCACTAAGATGAGTTTCAGCATCTTTTCTATGCCCTTTTCCAGTTGTTAATTTTTCCCTCAAATTCCTTTGATTTTGGAAGTGCTGCCATTTTCCAGTTTCAATTAAGTAACTGTGCAGTGTTAGCATTCTCTCAAAGCTATTTTTATAGAATATGCTTTCCTGTGTGTCTGCTATGTCCCTTACAACTTGCAAATTCTCTTAGTACCTCACAGGAAAACAACAGGTTAGCACATATAATCTGTTCTGTCATTAGCCTTTGAGCGTGAGCAAATAACGATTTTTCAGATAGTCTGACGGGCTAAAATGGAACAAAATCACTTCCTCACATCCTGCAAGACACCCAACATTATGTCATAAGTCAAACGTATATAGAGCTCTGTGACTGACAAGAAGAAAAATCAAATTCTTTTAGTCTACTTATGATTGCATGCTTTAGAGTAAGTAGCCCAGATTCTTTGAAGTATACTGAAATGAGAATTTGATTTAAAAAGCACATGAGACTGCAGAGCAGAAACAGAGAATCTATCCTGTTTATTTATTGTCTGCCTTCAGCACTTAAGAAGGTTTACTAACATGTCTACCTCTCTTTTAGAGGGAGGGCAAAAGAAGGAAAAGAGTCAGGACAAGACAAGAAAGCCTGAAGCACCTGAGAGGAAGAAAAATCTAACCCTTATTACAAGCGAGTATTTGTAGGAGTTTCAGTTGTTCAAAGCATTCTCTTTTAAATCATCCTCTCCAACTCTAATTTGAGTCAAAATATTTCCTAAAAACATCTAAACTCTTTGTAGACCAAATAATAAATTTCAGATCAAAAGACTAACATTTTGGAAACTTATTAGAATATGCAGGTCCAGCTAGCTTGCAATATGAACTATTGCCATCAAGTATTTTTCTACTATTTGCTGTCCAAGTTAACCTTTTACCAGCAAACAACTTTGAAGTGTCCAACAAGAGATGTACCACAGGAAAAACCCCACAGACAGCTCACTTCTATGCACTTATGGCCTATGAGGGCAGCACTAAGAGTACAGTCAAAAGCATAAAACAGACCTGACTGCACTTTATTATACCCTTCAATTTAGATGGAAGCATAGTTGTTTAGGCCCTGCAGGACTAAAGCCATTGCACACTCAGAAAACAGGTGAAAAAGAGTAAGCAACTTAAAAGTTCTCCATCTTATCCTTTGTTAAACAGTATTTGATCTGCCAATAGTCTGCTAAAGTCCGTGAAAGATGATGGTTTGGGGAGGAAAAGGACTAAAATCTAATAGTAAAGGTAAGCAAACCTGTTCATTTTTATCTGGAAGTGAAAGGCTCATTTTTACATCAGCCTTCATTCTTCGCAGTAAATAGGGGTTTATGGTGTCTCGTAACACACATGCACATTTGTATGCAGTTTTTACCTGAAGAAGGAAGAAAAGGCACAAAATTGTATTTTGGTTCTTGATATCAGTTTTAGCAACAGACAAAATTCACTAATTAGTAATAGGAAAATCCTCATAAAATGAGATACTATAAACAGACACAGTTAATTGTTCAACACAACATAAACTGCAATAAATCTCATGTTAGCAACAATAACATTGAATAGTCTCCCTCAGATATTAGTAATTTATCTTTCCTAGTTTAGCAGGATTTATTAAGAGAGAACAGAAATAAGAGATTTCTTGGCTAGCAAGAGCTGATTTCCCCTTTTAGAAACCAACCTATGAGTATAAACCAAAATTCACATGGAAAGAATACTAATACATATACTGAAGATCAAAAGGAAGCCTAGAGCAATGGTGGTTACTAGACAATAAGTGAAGATTAGTGCCCACTTGAGACTAAAAAAAAAATCGGTACAAGAAAATCCCCATGATCACAGAAACAAAAGGTCACTCTGGCCTTAAATGGAGCATATGGTTCCATAATGGGTAACGGATGTGTGAGATGGGTATTAACTGTACATAATGGCTAATACCACCTTCATTTCTCTTAACACAAAACAAAGAATACAATAAATTATTGATACGTAAAAACCAAATTGGCTATCCAATTTAGTAAATTACTAAGCCTTCGACAAGGGAAGCACTTAAACTCAGAGAAAATAAAATTTTAGAAATTTACATGCATAAAACATTAAAAAGAATGTTAAAATGGAAACAACTTTATTAGCATTTATATGGAACTTTTAATCTATACAGACTATCACTATACAGACAATTTCTCTATCAGCTAACATGAAAAACGTTTAAGGACTCATAAATATTAAGAACCAAAACTATGAAGATGAACACACATACTTTTTGCTTTTGAAATCAAATAGTTTAAATACTTTTAGGTTTCTAGTAGCTATTTTAATCTTTTTAATGAAAATAGTTTTCAGGTTGGATTTCAGCATTACTCTATAGCATCTAAAATAATTTACTAAAGCTTGAAATCAAATAGGAAAAATTCTATTTAATTACATCAAAATATAAGATTAATCACACTCCCCTACACATGCTTATTTTTACTTTAAATCAGAGAATACTTCTAATGACTTAAATTTAAGGTTCTCAATGGGCAACACTTGTGTATATGCAAAGCCTGAACAGAAGAAATGGTCTCATTTAGTTAACAGTCCTCTTCACACGCATAGAAGTAAACACACATGTAACTATTTATGGGATCAGTGTCTAGAACATACAGTATGTGGAACCAATAAAAGTCAATTTTGAAACAACATAGCAAACTGTTTCCTTCAACCAAAGTATTATCAAGTACTTAAGATATTTTGGTTGCATTTACCTGTACAGGAGAGGCATTGGAATATCCTCCCATAGTTATGGGAACAGAAAATTGCTCCATGAACACAGGCAGTGTTCCCAATTTCCCTGGGAACACAAAGTCAAAGAGGGACCAGAGCTCCTTTAGGTTATTTTGCATTGGGGAGCCAGACAAGATGATTCGATGGGGTGTGCGGAACTATTGATACATATTAAAAAAAAAAAAAAAAAAAATCAATTTCACCACCAGTGAATTTTCTAATTTTAAAATAGGTAGCCTAATACTTCTGAAATAAACAAGAGCTTTTTGCAGGATATTGTCCATAAACTGTTAGCAGAAACTGTACTTATTTTGCAGAACACGAACACTAAAAAGCAATTTCATATTTGTCCCTAATGCCAAATTATTACACAATATAACATTTCTGATTCTTTTCTCTATCTTAACTCTGTACATTCATAGATCATTGTGATCTATGCTTTTGTTCTTTAATAAGAGTCAAACTTGTACTTTTATGATAAAATAATACAAAGCTATTAGGTCTTGAACTCCATCACAATCCCCCAAGCACTGAAAACCTTCCATTTGTTTTATGATAAAGTACCTGCTTGCATGCAAGTGTGACTGCAGCATTTGGATTTCGGATTTTGTGACCCTCATCCAAAATCACATAATGCCAATCATAGCTGTGGATGTTATCCTGCATCAGTCGAATGTATGAATAGGACGTAATTAAAATTCCATGGCATGAAGCAATTTCACGAATTAGTTTCACCTAAAACCAAAAGGTGCATATTGTCAGTAACATACTGAGACAAAAAAAATCTGTCCTAATGAAGTACAGGTTTGCTGTCCAAGATATGTACCAAAAATTTTGAAAAAGTAGATAATTTACTTCACCAAGAATATAAGTCTGGACAAGACTTAGAGTACATGACTCAACTCATCTGTAAAAGAATGAAGCACTCTATATTGTGATATAACAGATCAGAATTTGATCTAAAGTCTGGTCAGAAGGAAATGGTATTTTTTTCCCCAAAGGCCATGTCTGAAACATACAAATATGAAATCTGACTGAGGTAACTGGTTACTTCAAGTTCTTCTACATTTATCTCACAAACCTAGCTTTGCAAACTGCATCAAAGACACAATACAATGGAAGAGGAAAATAAACAAATAAATTGGAAAAAAAAATCACAAAAATCTATTTGATTAATCCTAAATTCTATCCCACCCTTCTTATTAATAGGGTTAATATATCTGTTATTCATCACCAAATTGTTTGCTTCTCTTGTAAGATATACCTTTTCCCTAGTTTTCAGTAGTTTTTTAGGTTGTAAATTATGTGGGGCAAGGACAGTCTGTATCACTTTCCTTAGGTACTTCCACAGCATTCACAGTATTCAAGAATCTCATCTTTCCTACGTTTATCCTCCACATATAATTGATGTAATGAAATGCCATTATCTTCTGTTAGAAATGAAGGAAAAGAGCATAGAACCTAGGGCCTAAATCCATCAGGCGTTTAGGTGTTTAACTGCCATGGAAATCACTGGAGTTAGATGCTAAAATATCTTTGCTTATCAGGGCAAAAATGACTTGGCAGAAGCTCATACAGGAAAGGGAAAACAAAACCAAATTCCTTTTTTCCTCAAATGGATGTGTAAACATAAAACTAATAGACCATCTTTTCTCTGTTACCTTATGTTTACACAGCAACTAGCAAAATAGGACTGTCTTCAGCTGCTGCTGTTATATAAAAAAACATCAATCTACTCAGTGTGTATGAAAAAGTTACTTACATCAATAACTACCAATTCCAAACTTTTTCTTACTTTAAATTACTCTCAAAATAGTCAAACTACAGCCAGAGGTATTCCACCCCTACAGTCAGAGGATGTCAGTGCTACTTCAAAATCTCTGGGACTTTGAGCCCATCCTATATTTAGAGTTTCATAAACTTCATGCCTGTTTATGTATGAATTCATCACTGGAATGTATTAACAACTACTCAGTAATTTTCTAAGAGCTGCATATATTAGTTCCTGACATAGGACCTGATCCTACACTAGCAAAATGAATGGCAGTTTTACGATTGATTTAGTGGATGCCATATTAGCATGCTGGGGCAAAAACAGAAAAGATGATGGGCTGTGAGGCAGCTTTGAATTATATAAACACTCGATATAAAAAAAACAAAAACCAAAAAAACCCCCCCAAACCCCAACAGATTTTGCTAAAGGAAAGACAGAAGTGTTAAACAACAACCACATTTTTAAGATATTTGCACAGTCTAAAACATCAAGAACGCTTATTATTAGAAGTACCTTAAAAAAAAAGGGGGGGGTCAATTTCCTTCTTGTAGTATTTCTTGCTATTACTCTTTCTCATAAAGACATAACCCAAAGAATCAAATAGTTCTTTTGCACTTAACTGTTCTAGATTTTCTACTCTCTGATTATCATTTCCTGATAAAACCATAGCACATAATTTAAAGTTGGCGTCATCTTTATTTTCTCAGAAGGATACACAATCTTTAGAATAATCTGTATTACGGAAGCAGTAGGATTCCTAGACAGGTATGAACCTCCAGAGCTTAATTTTACCTGGTGCATTCCCCACAGTCTGCAACTGTGCCCTACAGTCTCAGCAATGGCTTATCATAGAATATTGTAGACATCCCCACCCAAACACTTAAGACAAATCATCTCGGGCGATTTCAAATTAAAAGCTTGTGAAATATGTAACCTCTCCTAGTTTTTGCAATTAATAGGGTATGTCTGCAATTAGACTGACTTACAGAATGCTACACTATTGTCATTAAAAGATGTTTTGTGAAAGTGCTGCTGTTATTACGGAGACTCAAGAGACCAATCCCTCCTAGAGGGCAAACAGTGGACTAGCAGAAAACAACAGCCATAAATCACATTGTCAGGTAGCAGAGAGAACAGGAGTGAAACACAGGCACATGAAGGCCATTCACTGTAAACACACCACAGAAGAATCCTAGTCAGGATTTACTGAACCTGTAATTAATTAAAACTTCCTTCAAGCTAAATCTTTAATAAACAAGGATTTGTGCTGACAATGAAGAAATATAACACAATTTTAACAACTCACTCTACAACATTTATTAACTATCATTTTACTGTTATAGGTTACATAGCTTTAGTTGCAGCCCTTGGAATACTTTAAATCTTTTAAAATATGGTAATAAATTTAAAGCTAAACTGGACGCACACTGTTTTGATGTTGTGGCATTTCAGAATTTATGCTATTTTATCATTTATTCTTTAGTTCACAGTGCCTATTTCAAAGATGTTTTATTAGTTTTTTATTTTTTTCCTCAGGGAATAAACTTCAATATTTCAGGGCACCACCTGTTAAACTGAAAACCCTGAGAAAAAATTCAGCTTAACAGACAGATCCTATTAATGCCAAAAAGGTTAAACAGCAGTTTGGTGGTTTGAAGTTTTGAATGCTGGTCTTTAAAGAGATGTTCACAAATAAAGGCACATGCGAGTGGAATAATTTTAATCTTGTAGTTTTGTTCAACAGAGTATTTCAGGCTTTTACAGTTCAAGAACAGAGTTCTCTCCTAACATTAGGAGAAATTAGTTGATTGGGTTGCATTGCCTTCACTGGTACACAGATGCACTGTACAAAGTTGAGAAGATTTTTGACAGGCAACATTTCTTAAGGCTAAAATGATGCATCATAGGAACATGTCTCTAAGCCAACATTTTCTTCCCATTGAGCACCTAGTTGTAGCTAGTTTTTCTCCTTTTGAAGCTACATAAATACAGTTGTTTTGAATGAAACCTACAGAAATAAGGTTTAATTTATCCTTTTAGCAGCTAAGGTAGATTTTTTTTAAGAGAACCTGAACTCTTCTATAATACTGTGTATTAAAAATGGTAATAATCTTAAACAGAGATGTGTACATAAAAGTGATGTCAAGAAATACACCAGTGATAACTATGATATTCTCTAAACATCAGATATCTATTTATAAAGCAAGTCTGAATCCACCAAGATATCTAGTTATTTACACAATCATATATCACTTGTCAATCAAAAACGCATTCTTCAGCAGGTCTTTTCGCTATCTCATAAAAAACCATTAAACCCAGAGAACCATAAATTCAACTGATAAAATCTCTTTACTATTTCCCCACCCTGAATAAAACAATTTAAATGACATCACGAAGAGGCTACAAAAGAACACATTACAATGTTTAATAATGTAAAAGTTGCAATAAACACAGGCATACCTCATTTTATTGTGCTTTGGATATATATATATATATATATATACACACATACATACACACACACACAAACATATATATATATTTTTAAACCAATTGAAGGTTTGTGGCAACCCTGCATCGAGCAAGTCTATTGGTGCCATTTTTCCAACAGCATGTGCTCACTTTGTGTCTGTGTGTCACATTTTGGTAATTCTCGCAATATTTCAAACTTTTTCATTATTATTGTATTTGTTATGGTGATCTGTGATCAGTGATCTTTGATGTTACTGTTGTAATTGTTTTTGGGGGCCATGAACCGTGCCCATATAAGACGGAGAACTTAATCGATAAATGCTGTGTGTGTTCTGACTGCTCCACCGACCGGCCGTTCCCCCGTCTCTCTCCTTCTCCTCGGGCCTCTCTATTCCCTGAGACACAACAATATTGAAATTAGGGCAATTAATAACCCTACAATGGCCTCTAAGTGTTCAAGTGAAAGGAAGAGTCACACGTCTCTCACTTTAAATCAAAAGCTAGAAATGATGAAGCTTAGTGAGGAAGGCATGTTGAAAGCTGAGATAGACCAAAAGCTCGGCCTCTTGCGCCAAACAGTTAGCCAAGTTGTGAATGCAAAGGAAAAGTTCYYGAAAGAAATTAAAAGTGCTACTCCRGTGAACACACGAATGATAAGAAAGCGAAACAGCCTTCTTGCTGATATGGAGAAAGTTTTAGTGGTCTGGATAGAAGATCAAACCAGCCACAACATTCCCTTAAACCAAAGCCTMATCCAGAGCAAGGCCCTCGCTCTCTTCAATTCTATGAAGGCTGAGAGAGGTGAGGAAGCTGCAGAAGAAAAGTTGGAAGCTAGCAGAGGTTGGTTCATGAGGTTTAAGGAAAGAAGCCGTCTCCATAACATAAAAGTGCAAGGTGAAGCAGCAAGTGCTGATGTAGAAGCTGCAGCAAGTTATCCAGAAGATCTAGCTAAGAGAATTGATGAAAATGTCTACGCTAAACAACAGATTTTCAGTGTAGACAAAACAGCCTTATATTGGAAGGAGATGCCATCTAGGACTTTCATAGCTAGAGAGAAGTCAATGCCTAGCTTCAAAGCTTCAAAGGACAGGCTGACAGCAAGAGAACTAGAATTAGAAATGGAGCCTGAAGATGTGACTGAATTGCTGCAATCTCATGATAAAACTTTAACGGATGAGGAATTGCTTCTTATGGATGAGCAAAGAAAGTGGTTTCTTGAGATGGAATCTACTCCTGATGAAGATGCTGTGAACACTGTTGAAATGACAACAAAGGATTTAGAATATTACATAAAGTTAATTGGTAAAGCAGCGGCAGGGTTTGAGAGGATTGACTCCAATTGTGAAAGAAGTTCTATTGTGGATAAAATGCTATCAAACAGCATCGCATGCTACAGAGAAATCCTTCATGAAAGGAAGAGTCAATTGATGCGGCAAACTTCATGCTGTCTTATTTTAAGAAATTGCCACAGCTACCGCAACCTTCAGCAACCACCACCCCGATCAGTCAGCAGCCATCAACATCGAGGCAAGACCCTCCATCAGCAAAAAGATTATGACTCGCTGAAAGCTCAGATGATGGTTAGCATTTTTTAGCAATAAGGTATTTTTTTAATTAAGGTATGCACATTGTTTTTTTTAGACATAACGCTATTTCACACTTAATAGACTCAGTGTAAACATAACTTTCATATGCACTGGGAAACCAAAAAATTTGTGCGACTCGCTTTATTGCAGTGGTCTGGAACCGAATCCACAATATCTCTGAGGTATGCCTGTATATAGTAAGTGCTCTAACTCTTTTTAACAGGAATGTTATTTGCTGTGGCATGATATTAAGTTTATCTAAGTTTGGTACTTAAGACAGAAATACAGTCTTTGGCTAAAATACAGGTTCTATATCCAGTTATGCCAATAACAGTAACCTCTGTAGTTATTTTCTTTATATGTAGATTAAGTACTCTACTGTGGAGGTAGGCAGCTTAAATTCCTACAAAGAAGTGTGCAAAGTTATTCTCAAATAGATGGTGCTACAGATGCAACTCTCATGAAGCAACAATTGCTTCTGAAGGTTGTATTTTGCATCCAGCATTTGACCAGAAAAAAGCAATGTGAAGTTATGGCTTTACAGATTGTATCTAATCACCACCAGAGAGAATCATTAAGTTCAGTGACAGCTCTTCTGAAGTTCAAGAAATTAAAAGTTCAGCATTGACCTTAAAGATACAGCCTCTCTCCATTTTGGACGTTAAACCTAGATAACCAATATTCATGCTGTCTCTTAGATTCTATGGTTTATAAACGCTAATGTGCAGTCAAAATTTTTGAAGCAACAGGACAAGTTGTTTGTACAGAAGGCTTCCCCCCCCCACACACACTTGGAGGGCTTTTTCTCCATATCTTATGTTCTATACTATAAATAAAACATCATTTATGACATGTTATATCGGATTTACTACCTTATTCTCTCTCATCCTTAGGGGTCTCAGAGTACTTTGTAGTCACAAGTCCCTTTAAACTAGATGAAAGTTTGAGTTTAAACCACTGTAGGATATTAATAGCATACAACAGCACCACCGGACACATTTGGCTACAAATGCTGTACCTTGTTCAAAGTAGAAGTTGACTTCATGGAGGAGGACTACTACTTAAATCTGATTCTTCCTACTACTTCCAGCTTAAGCACATTTTTCATAAGAGAAGCAAATTATCTTGTCTAATCACAAACAGGAAAAAAAAAAAAAGCTTGATATTTCATGCAAAGAGTCTCAGAACTAGCTCCAAACTCTTGGAAACCTATCCAACTTGCTATTTTGTCTTCCCTCCATCACCTATAACACCATCTGTCTTTCCTTGTGGAAAGCTAGAGACCTTTAAACTATTAATCATACTTTAAGGGGTGAAACAGGAACTTAAAACTTATCTCCCATATTACCAAACTGTCTACCACTGTTACTTCAGCAAAGGAATGAAGCAGTCTGTCTTTTGAAGCATCGCATATGCTAAAAACCTAGACTAATACTATGGGAGCAGGAGTATTATCTAAGCAGGATGCTTCAAGGACTCATCTGAAGCAGGCTGACCAAACTGGTGGCCAATCTGGTGCTCACAATTCAGGGTGTTATTTCATACTATTATTGTGGAAAACCCTAAAGCTGCTTGCAAAGAAAACCAAAAATGGACTGGGAGAAGGAGGATATACTGAGGGAATGATGGCTTAGCCTTCACTTATCACTCTGCTCAGAATTCCTTTAGTGACATTAAAGAAATGGTAGGTGCTAGCTGATTCATATTAAAAATAATTTCGCTTCCACTGTGAATCACCAATCCAGAAAGGGATGCCTACCTCAACACTGGAACATGAAGGGGGGGGGGGTGAGTGGGGTCAAATTTAGCAAGAAAAACAGATTCAGTGCTCTTCAAACAGGCAAAACCATTTATCAATAACAGACCAATAACTGAATAATGCATGCTGCAGGGACTTGTAATTGATATAGAGCCATATTCCTGAGGGAATAAAATAAATCTGGTTACATGTGAAGACAGAGTGCTCCATTGCAAATGAAAATGCAGACAACTGGCACTGCAAGTAAAATTGAGTAACTTTATGCCTAATTTTCACTAGCAGGTATCTGTACTCTGATATTTGGTTCTCACCTTTAAAACTTAGATAACCAAGCAAGCAATAATATCAATAAATGGACAATAGTTTAGAGCAGCACAAGAAATATTTTCTAAAAAAAGTCATGCCAGAGTGCTATTCCTTTACCAGTTCTGACAAAAGAATGCTGGTAGGAAAAAACTAGGAACAAGAATATTTTTAAAACAGGTCACAGAATCAAAAAACCCTGCTCTGTTCTTCCACATTTATTTTCTGAACTAGAGGCTCAGTGTCACTAACCAAAATGAAGCACAAGGCTTTGGCCAATATTAATTTATGAGAAAACAATTAGCTCAGAAGAGATTTTTCCCACTCTTCTCTGTGAAGAAATAAATTTATGAACAAGTCCAAAGAACTGAGAGGTAGGATTAATCATGTCAGTTTAATCACCAACACTTGGACATCTTAGAAGGTGCAATTTCTAAAACAATAAATACCTGTCCATAAAGAATATAATTTTACCAGTGTGGTGATACTGAAAGATTTAGTATTTGCAAATATTTCAGGATTTCTGACAGTGAAGTAGTAATAAGTACTTAAAACTTAGTTTTTTCTCTTAAGTGAGATGTTTCTATCAATTGGAATTTCAGGTGCTGCCTCTTGCTGCTATGAAATAATGTCCGCCCAGTAGGACACGTGTCATTACTCAACTGGTTTTTCCTCCATAAATCTCTTCCATTAGTTTTAAGATTAACCTTTCTTTGTTTCTTAGAAATCATTTGTCCCTCTCATTCATAGGTCTGTACAGATCAAGTTGCCCTACTGTGCTTTAACCATGAACACTCTGCTGTCCAGCAAGTACAGGATAAAACTTTTCTAAAAATCCATTAAGACCTTCACTCTCCAACATCCAGTTAATTTAAGTAACAATTACATTCCTCTATTGGTCCAGACCAGTTTAATCTCTGCTAGCCCAGGGGCTGATGTAATCTTTGACTCCAAAACAGGGAACAACATTAAGTTTCCAGACTCTATCTGCTTTCAAGTTAGCTGTCAAGCACAAAACTCTTCTCATTTACATGTTAGCAAACCACAATACACTAACAGAATAACAGGCCAATACTGGAACTGTCAGTTTAATTCCAAGTAAGTCTGTGCAATACTGGGACAACAGGTGCACAGTGATTTGGCTACTGGCCATGTAAAATTAATCTCTATTGAAGAATACATGTTCTTATGCACTCTAATGACAGTTTTCTTATTTATTTCTTAAACTTATTGTTAGCCAGAGCATAAAGCCAGCATGGTCTCTGGATGAATACTATACAATCTGAACAGATGCAAAGCAGTCTCCTCTAATGTCACAGGTAATCAGAAGATGGAACCGTCATAACAAGATTAGATCAGCACTAATGTATTCATAAAAAGAGTGGAGGTCGAAAAGAAATTCTAGGTAGGAATAAAATTTCATGTGACAAAATTTCTGTGTACAAGTGGTATTTATGCTAGTAAATTAGTAGCAAATTCCTTTCTTCCAAGTATAAGGACATCTAGAATGAGAAAGTACTTTTTAAATTTACTTTAGTCATAAGCTTGCTCTTTTTTGATTAAGTAGTAACTTGCGAAAAACGTACATGAGTTGAAGACCACATCAACAGCAACACTTTTGTTTAAAGCATCCTCTTTCAGCTATCAAAAGATGAAGAACAAGTGCAAAACTGGAGAACTGAACCTATTTAACGTTAACAGCTGGTATCCAAATTTTTTAAGCTGTTGAGAACAGGTTTGTGGGATGACAATGGGAAGATGAAGACCTGAAAACTTGACTTGACTGTTCCTCTATTCCTGTAGATGGAAAGATTTGAGCCAGTCTCATTAATTAACAAATACCCCAAAATAAACATACATAATTTAATTTAGGAAGACATGCAAGCATGTTATTGAGGTCAACAGACTTTTAGGGCTTGAAGACATACCAAGTTAATTGAACAACAGGAAGCTATTAGCACATTAGAGTGTTCTATTCTTTTTTGCCTGTACTGTAACTGTATCGATTATCTCACAATATGTTTAATCAAGTGCAATTAAGCAGCATACAATTTTAACATTATTACAAGAAATTCAATAAATATTTAAAGAGAAATTTAAAAATGGTTTGCTGAATCCTGCAAATCCCTTTAAGCATCTGAAATATGAGGCCAAGGGGGAAAAAAAAAAAATCTAAGTTTTCCTTGCTGTGCTCCTTCAAGCTACAAAGGATTGAAGCTTCACAGAAGTCAGCCTTATCATTTTAAGAAAAGGAATAAAAACACACACAGTAAGGCATTGGTTAAGGAAATAAAAAGGCAGAAAGACATCCCTTGAAGAAAAAACAAAAAAACAACCCCCCCCACCCCCAAAACACAAAACAGACAAAAGCAAAACCAAAGTTACACTGTCTTTAAAGGAAATGAGACTAGGTGATATCAACTGACATACTGACCAATTGATGAGAACTTATCATGCCTGTGCAAATGAAATGAATCAAACAGTAAACCAATGATATTCTGATGCACAAAAAAGCATGGAAAAAATTCACCAGTACTAGAAATAGGTATGCCAATAGGTTCTTAGATTTATCAGTGGCAGCAAAAACAGCTGATAATAACACAGACTGTTTCATAATTGTAAAGTAGATAGTGGAAAGAGATGGATCATGCATTTGAAGACAGCGAGGCACTTACTGAAGAGACTCTTCATGGAAAATTACAGAGAAGGTCTGCAAATTTATCAAAAATATAGAAGGCTTTCCATATTGAATCCAGAGAATGGAGGATACTCTCAGCATCTTTCTTTTTGAATATCTGAACTATAGATTGCAAACAAATTTTTTTTGCATAGGATGCATATATGTGTGCTTAGGTTTTCACTGCACTGTAAAAGTGACTAGAGGAAACTACATAATCTTAAATATTGACTCTTAAATATTGACATCGGTGGCCTTGTGGAAATTGAGACAGAGAAAAAAAGTACACATTAAATTCAACATGAGGGTTTTTTGAAAGTCTTTCTAGTCTCTCTGAGAGTGAACAACCTTCAGACATGTCTACCTTCAGCACAAACAATCTCAGTGAAAACATTCAAGAAAGTTAGCTAGCATTACATGAACACCACCTGAATGCCAAGGTAAAAATACACAATGTATCATATTATGTTGGCTACTGTACATACGTACATAGACTTTTCAAGGGAAAGAACATGTTAACATTAAAACCATTGTACATTTTGTGTTTCCATGACAAATTGAGGTATATCTAACACTGCAGAGGCACCATAGCAAGTTTTAAATACACCAGATCAGTTCATAAGCAGTCTAGTCATGGCAGCATGGACTTCCATACAAGCACAGCTCTCTGAACGAGAAATCTACTACTATGTCTGATTAGTTCAGGTAACTATTCTACACCACAATGCAAGTGTACGCCTTGTTATCTTTTTGTGCAGTTTCCTAAAAAAAAAAAAAAAAAATTTATACATGCAGTGAACATTTTATCCTTTTAAAGCAATCAGAGAAAGAGCACAAATTTTACAGATCAGGAAAAGGGGATACTTTTCTTTAGCTAACACACAAAAGAAGAGACAAGCTTTTGGAATATCAGTCGTTACCTTTTTGTTGGTGTAAGAACCAGTTTCATGGAGAATGGCGACTCTAAATGGAGGCCACCAAGTATGAAATTCTTTTACCCACTGATGCATCACAGTAGCTGGACAAACAATCACTGTTGGACCCAACCCCTGGTACCTAAAATAAAATATTCAAGAATAAAACCTCAATGTGAAATAAATACTCAATATTAAGTGGCCCATTAAAATAACCTGACACAATAGTTCAAGTGGAATATGAGAGCTATGGAAATTGATTGGCATTTTCTTTTTCTAGAAGTCTATTTTTTCAAAGCAAGATGAAAGGAGCACAGCTATAAGAACCTATCCATTGAACAATTAATGTATGCATCTATCAATATAAGTACATAAATAGAAAAGTTCCAAACAATATGGCAAAAGGAACTTCCTCCTGTGATAATACAAATCAGGTTTGGGATGACTGTTTTTTTTTTTTTTTTTTTTTTTTTTTTAAGAGAAATGAAATCATTAACAAACAACCATTTTCTTACTTCTATTCCTAGAAAAACATGCAGCTATAGTCTCGCAAATAGACTTATTACACATGGGTGTTTTGTTTTATGTCGGTAATACACCGTAGCATTATAACCTTAATTCACAGACAGCAAGATAAGACAGATGCTAAAGCAGCAGAATATACCATCCATAAAAGAAGCTGACATTAGAGCTGGGCTAAAACTTCATCATCTCCAAGTCTTTTGATCAGAATCAGATGATTCTCTCTAAGAATTACTGAGGAGATATTAGAAACAAAGCCTTTCTGTATGATACATTTAGTTCAGAACTGCTCTTACAATTAAAAAAGAAAAACAAGATCTCTTGTACAATAGCCAAACAGGAAATATTACAGTTAGAAACAAATAGCAACCAATCATATAGGAAATATGATCTGTAGGAAAAAATTAAAACATTGCTTGTTAACTCTTCACATATATTTGCTGTTTAAAAAACAGAACAAAATAAGTTTGCAAACAAAGGCAAGAGCTACAGTTATCATGTACTGATCTCTGCTTTTACATCATGCAAAATGGTCATGGATAACTGTGTACATTTCAAGTGGCAATACATAAGCAAATCAAAAGATCACACTATACATTCGAGATCACAAGCATACAGCAATAAAGAACAGCATAAAGACCCTGATTAAAAAAAACCCCCAAACCCAAAACAAAAAACCCAAACCCACTAGTAATGCTCTTCAGAAACTGATAATACTTAGAAATAACCTTGTTTATTAAAAGCTTATACATCTGCAGAATGACAACCTGGATGTTGCTTATCTCTTCCATCATCAAAAAGTACTATATACAAAACTTATATAGTCTAATTATAGCTCATGAGAACTCCCAGCAATTCAAGGGGAAGTCCGCTGCTTTGTCTTTCCTGATGAAGGGACCATTGGTCTGAAAGCTCATTTGCTTCTTCCAACTACCTCAACTTGTGGAACTGAAGACCTTTCCCCCCTCCAGCTACCTCAACTTTTCTAACAAATGACCTTTTCTCTCCCTACAAATCTTGTTTCCCTTATATCCTTAGATCCTCATGGCTGCAACACTTCTAATAACACCTCACATGACATCTGGCTTTCCCCAGCTGTGTGACTATTATTTTAAAGTAGCTCATTAACTGTTAAAAGTGAAGAAACATATTAATACATCCAGTAACAAAATTGTGTCATACTTCAGCTAGTCTTCAAGCTGCTTAAAAAACAGAAAAATACTGGAATCAGAAGAAGTTTACAAAAAAAGTTTCTACTCATCTTATTTTGAAGCAAGAATACTTTAGAGAATTTCACTGATAAAGTTGTCTATTTTGAATGTTTACAAAAATCTACAGCAGCTCTATTGTCTTAATACCCAAGTGCCTCCTAAATATGATAATCCTGCAGAGTAATCAAAGTAGTATTATCTCCATCTGTAAGAACTGAGGCTGCAAGAGACTATGGGAAAGGCTGCTGTGCCAGATTCATGCAGCAATACACTAGCTCCATCTGCAAACCAAGGTGATAAGATATGAGTTGAGCTGGAAGCATTTAGGCAGGTTGATCACATGACTATGTCCACTCTTAACAATTCCTACCTCTCAGCCAGACTGACCAGAAGGTCTTCTGCTTACAAGACTACAGGGATTTCAGACAGAAGCCAGCTAGTGCTAGTGCCTTCCTAGTTCAGACCGCAAATGCAGAAAATGCTCAACCATGCAAGGATCAAGTCATTTAGACCTTCTGCCTTATGAAACACAAGCAAAACCAGAATAAAAGAATTTTCACAAGAAAAAATTAAAACCTGTTTCTTCCTAGAAGTTACTATCATGGTGGACTTACTAGCTACCTGCACGAGTCAAAAAACTGAAATAAAACACAGGATCTTACACTCAGAAAGAACATTGCAACTTTTATTTTGGCCTTTTTGAAGTTGTTCTGAGTTTCGCTGCAGTTTCTAAGGTCTTAAGCTGTAACTGTTTAACAGTACCTAGAGAAATGATCCTGAAAGATTTCTATCAACTCAGCGGAGCTCCAACAAGGGCAGAGAATATAACTGCACAGAATAAGCAGTAGAGTAGCATCTTAAATCAGGCAGTTGTGTCAAAGAATCAACTGGCCTGAATGATGGAGGACAGAGCAGTTGTTTTGTACATGAAGACTACAGTAGGAACAAAACTAAAGCAGCTGGAGAATAAAATGCTTCTGAAAGACACCAATGTTTTCTGTTTAAAGCATTATTTTACATTTCATGTCCATGACAAGCATAATTTAAATACACCTCTACATAAAGCAAGGTAAAATTTATTTTTAATATACTCCTACATTTCCTAAATTGTATGTAGTAATTTACATCAGGAAAACAGGCCAACAGAACTAGAATGCATGCACCTGTAAACCAACACCAACAAGTATCTTTTCTCATAATTTCACCTATGAAGGAGGAATTCTTACATATTGTTCAGTAACATAACATGAAAGATCCTTGGAAGAAAGGTCAGTCATTCTAACACATTTTTCAAAAGCAAGGAAAAAAAAAAAAGCAGATGGGAATTCCTCTGTATAAGTTACAGATGTTACTATTATTACTGTTTTCTTTGGCATGAATGATTCCCCACCGATCAGAAACTCTAACTTTCATTGCAAATCAGCTTGCTACTTCCTGTAAAGCATTCACCTGGTGTCTTGCCAGAACAAATATTTTAATGTAAAATTTAATAAATGGAACTAAAGGTATTATATCTAATTTAAAATTCCATATTGTGTAAACTATTGATATTAATGTAATTGAGTTTGTAAACAATCCATTTGTGGAAGCTAACCTTAGACACTGTATTGACCCAAAATATCTAGTGCGGCTCATCTGCAAAATGAAGCATCAATGCCTGGAATTCATTAAAAGTGTTACATGTTTAATTTTTCCTGCCCTACAGCTCCATTGTCTCGTAAAATTTTTCCTTTGATGTCCCCCACTAAAAGAATTAAAGGAATATTGTAATTGAAATGTCATTAATAATTCACAGGACCCTCCTCCACCAGCAATACATCTGATGAAATATTAATTGAGCTCCACAGACTGACAGTCTGCAGAGGAGCACTTGCCTGTAATTTGAACCACGAGTCCTGATCTTGCTGTAGCTCAGACCTGCCAGGAAGGCAATTATCTGGATGGTCTTGCCCAATCCCATCTCATCTCCCAGAATTCCTCCTGCCTGCTGGCAGTGCAATTCCCAGAGCCACCTAACACCTGTCTGCTGGTACCTAAAACAAGGAAAAAGAAGACGGCAAATGTTTGATAATACAGATCATAACAGAAAGTACTCATGAATTAATCATTTGGTAAGGTTCTTACAGTAACATGCTGGATGTGTGTTTTACATGAGTGCTGTATTTACTAGGTCATACATTTTTGATGCATTTAGACATTACATGTGACATTCATTCTTTATGCAATGCTAAAACATTTCTAATTAAACTGATAGTCACAGTAATTAGAGGGTATTTTATTTCATGTATATTTTAAGTGTTAAAAGTAGCTTGAGAAGCTACTCTAACAAAGCACTATCGTTTCAGAAAAGGAGTCATGTAAGGGTCTAATAAATTGTATTATTTGGAATGTATAACTTGAACTGAAAGAAAAGTTAAGACTTCTATGATGTAGGGACATTACACTCCACCGTGAAAGCAGATCTCATCTGTCAAAGTATGCTTTTTTGTTTTTAAACAAATTAATTTAATAACATTAATCTCTTTCAATAAAGAAAAAAGCCAACAAGACAAAAACGTTCTGGAAAGCAAAACAACAAAGCCTGTTCTAGTGAATGGGATGCTACAAAGCATTACTACGTGAGAATATCAGGGTAGTTACAATTTCCAGTGAAAGACTAGGAATAGAATAAGCAATAATGAAAAATTCATTCCAGTTGGAAGAAATAGATTTGAAAACAATCATTTATGACGACAAGCCAAAAAGGTGCAGATAGGGTGCTTGACTGAGAATCATTTTAGGACATGCTTTTTTATAATGATATGAAATAGTGACAGCAGTAGGAATAATACCCATCTTGAAAAGATGCATTTTAAATTGAAAACAGAACAAAAGGAAAAGAAGCAACAGTAGATTTAAAGAACAATATCAAAGACAATTAACGTGTTGCAGCATTTCTGTGTCTTGTAACTTAGAGAAAAAACAAGGTTACTGATTGTATTTCCTTGATGGCATGCATTCCTGGAGTGGAGAACATGGAATCATAGCTTTCTATGAAACAGAGATTGTTCATTTTAGGGCTTTCTCTTGCACACACTTCAAAATTCTGTTTCATTCTTTGAACAAAGAATATTTAGGAATACTGACAGCTAATGACACCAGTGTCTACGAAGTACTATTAAAATCAATTTATGATGTGAGCTGTCTTTATTTAGATGAATGTTGACACAGGAAAAAAAGGACTGAGTAGTTAGAAAAAGATGATTAAAGAATACATCTAATGGTTCAGACATCATTACACAATATGCTGGTACCTCAAATGTACTATACCAGGAAGCCCTTAAAACAAACAAACAAAAAATCCCCACCCTTTTATTAGGGTGGAATTCACCTTAAAAATGAAAGAATCTAAAAACAACTATGAAATGTTTTGCAAGATTAGCTGTGATTGGGATAAGATACTCCTGTTACTATATCTTTCTGAAGGCCAGAACATTTTCCAATGAAAATATTAAAGAACTGGAGAAAATCTTAATTTCAATCAGAAGCTGCTCCTCCAGACAGCACATATCTTCAAAAAACAACCACTCAAAATTCCATGATATTATTTTGTATTATTTCTTAGGATTACACCCAGTGTTTGATAGCTAGTTGCATTTATAAGCATCTCTCTTCCACTCCCCCTCTCTCTGCAGAAAGTTTCAATAGAAGATAAAATTTGGGAGAAATTCTGCTCTAAGTATAACTAAAAATGGAAAAAAAGCAGGTACTTTCACCAAATGCATTCAGATGAACAAAATACAAAAAGTGTATAAGTAACTACTACTAACCATAATAGGTCTAAATAAGCACATCAGTAGATGATAATTTACCAGGAAAAGTTTTGAAACCTGTAACTAAAAGAATTCAGAACTAATTTTTAAGATGGAAGGAGAATAGCAAGAGTCACGCTACCTTCTATAAAATCATGTTTTTTTAAAACAACAGAAAATGAAAACGTCAAAGCATTTTGGTTTGCAACACTTCCTTTTCCTAAGTCAATCTGGTGCGCTATCATAAACCTGCAGAAGCTTTTCAAAGAAGCCTGAATAGTAATTAAGACTTTTATACCTTTCATACTTCAAGAGTTCTGAATGTTATTCATCATTAAGGAAATAAAGCATCCATCCACAGCATCTCTCCATTCCCTATGCAGGAAATCTTGTGTATGCTCTACACAGATTTCAAGACTATTTAAATATAGGGCTTTAATTAACTGCATAGATTTTTATTCTCCCTTTTCTGGATGCAATACTAAAGCACATTCATGAAGCTGGATAGATTATTTCAACTCTCAAATCCTTCTAATACAGGAATACTCTATGTCAGTCCAGAGATGAATATCCTAGAGCATATCAAACAAAACCAGAAAAACATTTTTAGAGACCATCTTGTAAATACAGTTCCAAAACTCTGGGTAGACAGGGCCCATCTATATGGCTCTAGACAATTTTTGATGCTGTTATGCTTCACCTCTGCTGAAGACTGATAGCATTTGCACCCATTGCGCCAGAGTAGTTTTTACACAAACTTCCACCCTAAAATAATCTTACTGAAGTACACCTCCTAACTAAAAACAGTCTTACTAGTTGCATAGCCTTCTTTTTTTAAACATATATTTTCTATTATGCACAGGAAGGATGGAAATGATTCCACACAAAGTACATTTTCAAAATTTTTCAGTTATAAGCACCTCACAAAATGATGATAAAGTATATTTTTCTCAAGGACATAGTATTAGTTCAACTGACTTAAAAAATAAACAGAGAAAAACATTAGCTTGTGAGAACACATAAATTAAGGTGCTTTGTTATACCAGTTCTTTGTTTAATCATCTAGGCTTGCAATAATTGCAACTATACAAAAGTTTAAAAAGTCAAAAAATCATCCTAATTCACTTTAAAAAAAAAATGGTTATACAAGGAGATAATCAAGGCTAACTCCTTAATCTTCTGCTTTTGTTGCACTAATTTTATATTTTTTTCATTCTAAAAATACCGTGCAAGTCTAATAAAAATGCTGCTTGGTCTTCCAAATAGTTGTTTGGATTGCATTTTACATGAGTAACCATGCTATGATTAATACTTAAAATTCACTGCTGTAGCTAGCAGTGTTTAGTTACACTGTCACTAAGACAACCTGCATTTCAGTTGTATCAGGAAAATCAATTACTGAGAGCAAGTAATGAAGAAAGATGATTTCTTGTTTATGCACAACTTCTCTTAGGCTTGGTGCAGACAGTGTAAGGCAAAGCTACTGAGTTAGCCTTGCTCACTAAGTTTAGTTTTGTTCCACAGTAGCACTAGTGGTCTTAGCTTAGTACATCTTGCTGAATATTTTTCAGAGCAGACAAACATACAAGGAAGAAACAGATCATCCCCTTTAACAGGCTTACCAGAAAAAAAGAACTTAAGAATCTATTATTTCTAGAAGTGCAAGCTAACTTCTTTGGAATTCAATTCATCAGTGCAGAAAGATCACTTACAGTATAGTGATACACACCTCCTTGGGTCAATATACTTCCATCTTGTGTACTGAACTTGGTCAGAACTCAAAATTTAATGCCTATTGACTCTGAGCCTTCCTACATTGGAGATTTCAGCATTTAACTTACAAGTCAGACAAATCATTCAACTCATTTGATCTTTCTAACCACTTAGGAAGTTTTGCCAACTGACTCTTGTTTGCAGGGATACCCTTCATTAGTGAGGCTGATACCTCCAAGATTAATTTTTAGTTGTCTGCCTCATTTCAATTCCCTTCAGATTGCTCAGACCACGCATCCGTTCTCAGGATGATTATTTCTGCAGAACCTTTGCATAAACAACTGTAGACCACATATTGACTGCACAGGGTCCTGGCAACACAATCATTAATTCAATTCCATTTCAGAGCCAGTGCTTTGCTTCTGAAGAATTACAGGACAACAGTAATAATTTCTCTGAGGTTAAGACTAAGTGGCCCTGTTGAAAGGGATACCATGCATGCCTGTTAGAAACCATGGCTACCTACAACACTAATTGTAAGGTTTTAGAGTTAGCTTTTTGAAAGAGAAGATGGTTTTCCTGCAGTATGAAATGCTGCCAACAAAAATGAATTCAAGCAAATGATGCATCAAAGTTAGAGAGAGATTATGTAATAAGTTAACTTGTCTGAACTGTCTTTTGTAAATAGTTTACTGAGATGAAGCTGAGTTGCTTGAAAATGTCCCTGAACACAGTCTCAAAAAAACAAAAAAAACAAAAAAAAACAAAAAAAACCAAACCAAACAGCAGTCCTGTCCAAATCTGTGATGCATCATTAAACAACCAAAGAATGCATTGCATAGCAGTTGTCCATCTACTACAGGAAATAAGAATGCACTCTGTTTTTGAACATTTTGCCCACTGCAGTTTTAAAGAAAAACTATTTTATAATATGACTTATAAAACAACTTTTCAGAAAAAAGTTGTCCACTTTTTTTGCTGGCAGAAAATTTCACTCACTCTATCCAGTCACAGAAACACCTATATTACTTATTTTCATTTATTACAACTTGCCAGCTCTTTATCTTCAATTTAAAGTTATTCTCTCTCCTCTCCACACTTGAATTAAAAGAAAACTTACCAACAAAAGAAAGCATTTACAGAAACAGACATGAACAGCCTCTCAGTCCTTAGTTTACTAACATGTATTTCATAATATTTTCACAAGTCAGTCATTAACTGTATTTTTATATAACTGCATTTAACTTTTAATTTCATTAAGTTCTTTTTGTGCTTGCAATAAATGAGTTTTTGAGGTTTGCTCCTGCAACTTTTTTTTATAGAAACAATCCTACTGAAACCTAAATGATCATTCTCTGAATGAAAGTTGCAGCAAAGCGCGTCTGGAAATCATCACCACTGTTACTCCAATATTAGTAGCATATAGCTGTGTTTGCATAACATTAAAGTGTACAATACATACTTAAAAAGCTTTTTGAAGAGAAATCCTGGTACTTTGAAACCCTCTTCAAATTCAGTATCACTTTCATCAGAAAGTTCCTCAGCCATGTGATGTTCTTTGTCCTTCAGACCTTCTTTTTGCCACCTCCTGGAATGACACAAGGAGTCAACATTTAATTATTGCAATTAAAAGATACTACATGAAAACTAAACTGAATCTTACACCAAGCAGAAAACAACAAATAAATATATTCTGGGAAGATGACATGCATTTAAATAGTAACATGCTGAGAAGAGTTATAATTACGCAATTACAGGCCCAAAAGATTGACATGCTAAAAAGAGCATGCACTCTTGACTATTAGGTTATAAGTCTTCAGAGTTTTATAGATAGTTACAATTTTCTACAGGCAGAAATACTAATACAATGGAATCAAAGGTTAACACTATTAAAAGAAATTGGACATCTTAAATTCATAAACCCCCATTAAATTCAGTAAGGCTTGTTATTCCAAGGTAAAGACATTTTTTATGAATTTAACTAAATACTTAAATAGTTTCCTTCATCTACAGGAATGTTACAGTAATGTATAATCTTTACAGAGGGCTCACCTGGCAATATCACTGTCTTTGGGGTGATGTCCTCCTCTAAAGCTGTTAAGCAGCCATTGTTAAGAGAGCGAGTATTCTGAGCTTTTGAAATTACACAGTGATTTCAGGTATGCAGCCTAATTGTTGTATTTGGAATCTAGGCAGTCTGTAGAATTACCTTTTTCCCCCTTCCAGAAAAAGTACCGGAGGACTGTCAACACCCAAGGAAATTATGGCCTCATTTTTGTTTTAGTGAAACAAAACCATCTACCTGTAATAGCAAACTGTACACTTGCTGCCAGCTGGAGGAACAGACTCAGTATTGACCAAATAAGTATGAAACAATCAGTTGCACTTCATGAACAATTTGGGTTTTGCTAGAATGCTCCCACAGAAGCGCCATCCACTGTAGCCAAGCTGAATTTGTATAATCTGACAAAATTCCTACATAAACAATTGTTAAACTATAGAACAGATTGAAAACTCACCCTCATGCTACTGCTCTGGGTGCAGCACAAAAGCAGCCACATTTCATCTAATAAAAGGTTGCCATGTTTGTACAGACTAAATGATTTGGGTACCCCCTTACAGACATTGTAGACATATTTATCTTCCTACCAAAATCCTCTTCTCTCCCCAGTGAACAGTCTCTCCTTCCCCAAACAGGCCAGTAAACCAAGTGTGCACTGTTGTCTAAGTCACTGTAGACATTATTACCTGAATACATGTTCCTTACTCATAACTAAAGATGCCAACTGGACTGATGCTTGGAAGGAGGAGCCCTGATAGTCTACAGGCATCCAAAATATAAGACATGAAGAGTGAAACTGTGTGAAAAAGCCATAAGTAGTAGTGATGGGATGAAAAGAAGCAAGTGAAAATTTAGGCCAAGAACTAAGATAAGCCTCCTAGCATTGAAATTTACTGTATTAAGTTACAAAAAACAAAACAAAACAAACCCTCCCAGGTGACACGCTGGAAAACTCAGTTTTTAATCATTCAACTCTGCATTGAAGAAACAGCTAGAGAATACACTCTAAAACAATCGTGCAGTGGCTGGACAGAGGAGGACTTAGCAGGCTGCAACAGTTTTCCAGTACACCTCCAGTTTCTGAATGACAGTCCTTACAGGTGAGAGAATAAACCTGTTTTCCCCTTGGTAACATTCTACCTCTCCAGCCTACCCACTATGCAAACAGCTCCCTGTTGGCTGGACAGCCATGGTAGCAAATAAAATTGCAGCATAATTGATTAACAGGGTTCTTAAAAAAGAAAACAACACCATCCTGTGGGGAAAAATATTTTTTGAAGTTATTCATCCTTCTTTTCCTATAAAGCTCTCCATTTCCCTCAAGCATTTGAAGATACAGTTTACCTAGACGTTGATATGCAAAGTATAATGCATTTCCAGCCTTGCTACAAACAATCCAAAGTGCTTTAAGTTTATGGTCTAAGTGAGTATCTTATGTTTTCAGAGCTACTAGTCCAATTTTAACTATGCCTGGAAAAAGAAGCAGCATCATAAAAAGGTCAGTTAACTTATGGCATAAAGTTGACAGTACCACCAGCTACGGAAAAAAATTTAAAAACAATTTTATGTCCTGACTTAATCAGTCAAAGTAGAGAGATATAAGTAACTGTTTAGACATTTCTCAATCAACTGTCTGTAAAGCACCTACCATCCTCGACACTCCACACTTTCAACTATGGAAACAGAGAAGACACTAAGACATTTTAATCATTGCTCTAAATCTTTAAGACTTCGCCCGTGCCATCTAGCTAAACCATGTTAAGAATGGATACCACTGGCGTAATGACACATACAGTGCTGTAACTGTTTCCAGCCCAATGAGTGTCTTCTCCACTAGTTAAAAATCCTCTCAGTTAAAACAGTTTAAAATAAAATGTGATTGAAGTTTTCTATCTTGAACACATTCATGGGGGGAGAACAAGGGGAATGAAGCTCTAGTGTCTCCCCTCTTATTTTTAACTAAATAAGCAGTTCAGCAGGCAATTAAACCAAAGAAACCTATCTTTGTAAGGACATATATCCTGTGTTTGCATTTTGTGGTAGGAAATAAGATGAAAACTCAAAAAGAGACTGCTCCCACTGTTAGGTTATTCAAAATCACCTCCCTCAAGGATCTGAAAATTCTCAATACAACTTAAGCTAAAGCTGTGTTTTTCTCAGTGGCAGCATTAATAGGGTCTCTCTTCCTTTCCTGACCACCTACTTTGGGAAAACTTGTAGGAACTTTATTTAAAGGCTTCTGTGTCTCTGTCAACTTTTTTTCTTTCTTTTTTTTTTTTTTTAAACTTGGGTTAGGAATAAGAGAAAAGGAAAGAAACACAACACTGGATACACAAAGAACAATTGTACACTCTTTGTTTTCTCATCAAAGCTAATTATGGCAGTTTTATAGATCAGCCTTTTACTTGTCTTTTGAGAAAATACTTACAGTCTGCTTTTAAGAACCCAGCCACAAATGAAGTATTTTGGTCCTGCTTTATTTAGTGAAAATAAGCACTAACATCTCCAAATATGTGCAAGTTGCAATAACTGTCAAACTTGGCTGCACTGAAAAATTAACCAGGAACACACAATACTGGACAGGTTTAGAGAGCCGGCTTCACTTGAAAAATATTTTGTCCCTCTTGCTTAAGTCACTCTGCCTTCAGAAGCAAAAATCACAATGAAGAGAAATAACAGTATATGCAGGAAAAAACAGGTGAGACAAAGACAGCTTATATTTTTCAGATTAAAACTGATGGGTTGCTAATATTTGTATGTGGGCACTCAGACTGCTATTATTTCATTAAGTGAAATCAACTTTCTAAATAAAAAAATTCCAATTCTATTAATTCTAATTAAAAAAAATAAAAAAGAACTTACTATAAAATATATAAAAGGTCAGAGTTCTCCCCACAGACACTTTAACTTAGCTATATTAACACAGGAATGGCAACCTCAATCTTAGACTAGCAGTCTGTTAAGTGTTTGATTTAGGAAAATAACATTCATGTTCTAGAGGCTAACTCTAGGTCCAAAAAGGCAGATACAATACATTCCAAAGGGATACCATGAAAATGCATTTGTTTTCTTTCTGTACTACAATGTTGTGTCATCAGGCACAGGTGGTCAGTTATTCTGAATTCCAGAAAAAGATCAATGATTCAAACTGACAAATGCTGATAGTGATTGCTTCAGACTTTATCATTACCGGAATTGAGACATGTCTGAATTTGTCAGTTATTTTATCTGACTGGGTTAAAACAAGACTGAAAACAAGAAAGGAAACACTTGGTTATCACACTACAGTCAAACCATTGCAAATTACAAAGCTTCTGAAGTGACAGCTAGGTGAAGAAACCATATTAAAATCAAATTAAATAAATACAGGTGACAAACAGGGCAGTAATTTCTGCAAGAGTCAGCCTCTAATTCTATATTCCAGTACGTATCACCACTAGCCAACAGTGAAACTTCATTCTCCCCTGGGAAGAAACAGATTGCCCTCTAGCGTACATTAGAAAAAGTGATCCAGAAACAATGAAGAAGAAACTTTCCTTAGTGCGATTAACAAAAGCTGATAGTTGCCCTGGGCTTAGCTGTCAATCATCATTGGCAAGAATTTAGTTACTTCACCTTAATTTAGCTGATATATCTTTTAGAATTATTAGATGCCTAGAAAATCAGTACATTTAGAATTTGAGTTAAGTTATGCTCTTAACTTTCCTAAAGAAATGTTTCTTTGACACACACTGTATCTGTTATTTTACTGTAGTGCATAACTACAAGAACCATAGAACTGAAGGTTCTGGTGCTACATCTCTATCATAGGTCTGTTCTCCCCACCAAAAAAAGAACCAGTTCAAATGAAGTAGCAGCAATTTGTTGTTAATGTCACAATAAAAAAAATTGCAAAACAGGAAGAAGTTATCCAGTTTTTGAAAAGTTGTGAACTTAATGTAAACCACTGTATTAAGGTATAGTCTACAGCAAAACTTAATTATCTTCTTTAAAAAAAGTGTAAATATTCCTAATGACTGAAGCAATGGGAGGACAAACACTGTTTCCTGGAGCAGATCAGATAGTTGCCCAGTCTGGTCCTCCATGCTTCCACAGATGTCATACTTTGGAGGGAAGAATAGCAGTAGCATATATATTTTACTTAATTACAGAGTAACATATTGACCTAATAAGAAAATGCCTTACTAATCTCCGTTAAATCTTATTAGCATGCCGAAACAAACAAGAAACACAGGTTTTACTGTATTAAAGTTTCTTGAAAATACAAGCATGACCTTTGAGAAATCTACTTTTATATTGCCCATGGTCACTAACATGGGTATGATTTTATCCTGCAAGTGCAGTATGAAAGCCATATATCACACAATTAAATCTTTCTTAATGTAGGACTGTGTTCAGATACTAATCTCATTTCCCACTTATTGCAATACCCAAGAAAGAAATTCTACATCCAAAACACAGTAATGAGCACAATTTGATTTAAAAAAAAAATACAGTCAGGAACCAAGCTGAGTGTTTAATATAGTTTGCATTTTTGAAGCACAATATGTTTTCTATTTTAGACAGCTAAGAATCCCTTACAGATTATTATAATTTGCTAAATTGAGGCATTCAGCATTACTTTTCTGATCTAACTTTTTATGGTCTATATGGGTGGATTTAATTGGTACATCCTAACAGATGAAATACATGCAGTTAGTAGCACAAGTCTCTGCAAGTAAATTGAGACTGATGTAGACAATTACACACTTGAGCTTAGAATGAAAGGTGTACTCAGTAAGTGAGCCAAAATATATCTTCATTTGTGTCTTGGCTTTGTCATTTTAAAGAGCAGTTAGATGCTCTAAGAAAATGTCTTCCAGGAAAGGTAATATTTAATCATTTTTTAATTTATAACTCTGAAACATTGAAAGATTCAGTGACTCAGGTACTTCAAAGACAGCTAGCACATGAAAACTGATCTAATCAGAAGAAAATGCAACTAATTTTTTGGCCAATCCTTGCTTTTGGTTTGATTGTTTGTATCAACTGTTCTGTATACTGATAGCCACAACTTCCAGCAACTCAGTCTCTTGGATGTCACTTGGGAAGCATGGAAAGAAGAAGCTTTTTGAGTCTTGTGTGCAAGCATTTGACAGCAATTGAATGAAAAGCTATCCAAATAGCTGTACTCCACAAACTATACAAAACAAACAAGAAAATACAGATTCAGCACTTATCTCCCACAACATGGCATATAATTCCTTCCCTGAAGCAGTCGGCAGATATGTACCGGCAGCTGCCATGGGGATAGTGACTATAAGATCTCTGAAATGCTTTTTTAACTCCAAGCTATTACCTCATGTAGACATTGTATTAGTGACACCCATAATACAACACATTGATTAACTGCATTTATTATGAGCAGCAAAAGTTATTCAGTTATATTTTTATTAAATGCACAGGAAATTTTTGATAAGTATGCGGAAGGGAAAAAAAAAAAGAATCTTGACAGATAGTCTTGACAGACTGCAGCTTTCACATCTGCAAAATCTTCAAAGAGAGTAACCTAAGAAAATCATGCGGTAGTCTTGTTGCGAATCTGACAAAGGTTTATTTCCTGCACATTTAACCTGCATAAGTTACTTGTATCTTTTGATTCTAGGTAGAAGAAGCCAAAAAAACAGGTGCAGTTCCACTCATTCAACAATTTTCAAAGAAATTGTTCTGTCATGACCTGACAGTTCCACAAGACAAGAGGCAACATGCTAACACTCCATCAGCCCCAACTTTGAACACTTCTAGACCAAAACAGTCATGCTGCACACAACAAAATATACAACTGACATCTGGCTGTTGATGGAGATCAAGCCTCTGAGACCTTTAGCTTCAACCTAGGGACTGCTTACCTAATCCAGGCCTCTGGATTCAGCTGGTAACAGCCAGTATGAAGGGAATGACGATCTACCTTTCATCGAATCCTAAATCTAAATGCTTGAGAGTCTCCTACTTATTTACTTTACCTCTTCATAATCCTGATTTTCCTTGCTATTGTTCATTATTCTTGCTTGATATAACTCATCTTAGATGTTAACCTCTTCAGAACAGAGTATTTTTCCCTGCGTGTCTGCACAGCAAAAACTACTCCAATTACAGCAACTAGAGAAAGGCAAGATCATGTAATCTAAACAAGGACCTGCACAAGGAAAAAGAACTAAAGTTACTTAGAGTGTGAACTGAATTCTGTATAGCTAACTTTCTTTTTTACTATCTCTTGATCACATCTTGCTTTGCGTGACAGGCTTACTGCTGCAGAGTAACCTTTGGAATGAAAGGAAAGAGCTCAGTGCTCCCACTTGCCTGCCCTGTTTACTGCAGAAATACCAGCTCCTATTCCAAAACAGTCTCTTGTTCTAGAGATTCTTAGCAGTCCCACAGTTAGCTAATTATCATGCTTTAACAACATCACAGTATTTTCCCCTTGACACAGACCAATCTCTTCAAGTCCCATCCCTGAAAAGTTTTAATGTTAAGGAAACTCATTTTCAATCTTTAAAAGTGTAGGACTTTATTCAGAGCCCAGCACAAGACTAAATGTTCAGAAAACTAAAGTAATCCTAAAGGATTTTCTCCTGCTCTCTCTGGGGTAAAATATACTATAATCTCACCATTCATTTGCATTCAAAAGTAAAACTGACACGAAACAAGACATAAATGTAAGCAAATGACAGCATTTCTATAGCATTCTTAATATGTTTCTTAATTCACTACATTTTATTTTCTCATGGCATTTCCCATAATGAAGATTACCTGGGGGTGTCAGCATAAAAACGTCAATGTGGACAGCTGCAGCATAACAGCTACAATAACTGTAGCTATGAAAATTTTAAGAGATGTAGTGTTTTGGTGGCAATTACAGTTATTGATATTTCTAAAATTCATTTAGGCTTTTATTGTAACTTTAGTAACCAAAAGAAATGTAGTCTATGATATGACTTTGCTAAGGATAAATTGTCACAATCTTAATGTTATTAAAAAACGCATTTGAATGAATTTAAACTGTGAGTCATATTAAAACTTTCAATCAAAATAAATTACTCTTGATGAAAACACTGAATTAAAAATGATTTAATATTGGTCTAACTTAAATGTGAGGAGAACAGTTTTATTCAGTAAAATAGTAAATATCTTACCAATTAATAGAATTAATTTTTGTTAATGCATCCAATAAAAAAAATTATTTTTAAACCTATGAACCTTGTTCAGATTAACTTCTTGCTCAAATCTCTCTGCTCCCAAGAGCAGTAAACTATGTTCTAACTTTGAAAAGCAGCATCCTGGAATTGCAAGCCTATTGCCTCAATCAGCTCCAGACCTGCCCTGGTAATCCGAGATCTGAAAGCAAAGTTAGGCTCTTCCTACCTAAGGTTTCGTTATCAGCAATAACAATTCTATAACTGGAGTTGTAGTGAGCACCTCTGCTTTCAGGAGAAACCTCTTCTTCCAGCAGTTCAGGTTCTCACCATGGGAAAAGATGAGTGTTAATACCTTTTCTTCTTGACTCCTTCTCTTCTCTTACACCACTTCATTTAAATTCACAAGCTTTTATATTTCTGTGGAAACCTAATTTGATTCTCCCAAGCATTAACTAGGTTCTTGTGCTATGGCCTTATCACTACATCAATCAGCCCTTCACTAACAGCCCTAATGTCTATTGTTCCTTCTACTCTAGAACAGTGGTTTTCAAGTTGGAAGCCATGAATTCTGGAGGACTGTAAACTAGTTGAAAAAGACATTCACAAAAGATAATTAAAAGTAAGCAAGTTGAAGGTTATTATATGAGGTTCAACACTTACACTAGAAAAGAGACAAAATGCCACTGGTTAGAGAACAATTAAACAAACAAAGCAACCATTTTAGTGAACTTGATCTTTTGGTTCCCACTGTGGCCAGAAATATCTCTCAACTTTACTGGCATGTCTAATTAGCAACTTAACAGCTGAACAAATTAGATGTCACTTCCTTGTCCCTTAGAATGTTTTCTAGGCAGTTGTGAAAATGGAAACATTGCAGTCTTCTTGTTAGGAGCTCAACAGATATGAAAAGATCTCAACATCACATTGTAGCTACAGAGATGCCATTAATATCTGGGTTATACAGCTTTCATAAATCACCAGATTAGCAACAAGTCTTTCAGCTGCCATTTTTAAAAGTAACTTGTGTTCCTGACAACTTAGTTATATTTTCCCACCTAACTATACTAGTTTATTTAATACAATATGCTGTCTCTTCTTAGAAATCTTACTAAGTTTACAACCTTAGGTCATCATAGTAGCAAAAGACACTACTACTACCACCATCACCACTACACCTCTTTAAATAACGACATTTTTACCATCACTCTCATCAAAAACAAGAGGAAAAAACACTGTCAAACAGGACAGCTCTTTTTAGGCTTAGGAATAATAGCAACATAAATGTCCAGTCCTCACTACTTAAATCATCCACTATAATTTATGCAAGAGATATTACGTCCTAATAATCAAATAATATAGGCTTTAAATCTTTCCAGTATAATTTTTTAAAAAATTAAATCTGAGATCCATTTTATATTGACTGTCAAGTAAATATGTTAGCCAGACACTTTATAAGTACTTAGGAAATTCATTCTGTGCCTGAAGAGAAAGCTATGAGTTTTGTGGGAGGATACGCTCTCCTTACAAAACAAAGTGGCTGAAAGTATGCTCCGATAAATTCATCTATGAAAGTACGGCTAGCTCTACACAACAACACTGATAACAGTATGTGATCACTGTAACTTTCACTTATACAAAAAAGTAAAAAACAGTTCTACCCAACTGAGCATATCGTGATGAGCACAGGTACACAATTAAACAACATCTGATTAAAGAGTATACACATTTGACATAAGTTCCCCTCTCTGTCCTTATACAAAAGGAAATAAAAGTTTATTTCATAGCATCTTCTAAGACAAGTTCTGCTACAGACAAAAACTTCCTGTGGCTTCAGATTTCAATAAACTAACATATTCTACAAAAATAGTATATAACTACCATTTGTTCAAGTTATTTCTTCTTCATTAGCACAATTAACTAATTAAAGCAGAAAACTAAGAATCCCATCTCAACCTAAACCAGACTTCTCTCTTATTGTGTAAAAGTACCCTCCCCTGAAGAATCACAGTCTGTTTGTACTGTAATTTTACCTATCAAATGGAAAACATGACATTTACTACCTTTCAAAAATATATGATCTGCAGATGAAAGCCCTACTTAAGTAAATGGTAATTCAGCCAAATATATTGTTTTATATACTCTACTTTGGTCATATTCACAATTTTACAAACAACAAACACTGATATAGAAATAGCATATTATTGAAGGACACTATAACAAACAAAAATAAAATAGCAAAGTCCTTATAATTAAGACGTACATCTGATTCCTGTTAGAGGGCTGTGATGATTCTGACCGCCTCATTTCCCTTATTTCAATTCCTAGCAGTATATTACAGACATTGCCTTTACATGTGCAACATCATTTGTTAAAGTTACTAATAAAAACTTCTAGGACTAACCTTAGTCTCTGTTTATAATAGTCTTCATCTCCATCATCTCTCCATCTCTTTATTTTGCGCTTCCCTACTGTATGCTCTTCTTCCTCCTCAGAACTTGGAAAGAAGTCAGCATCATCTTCAGCTTCTTTAAAATCTCTCTTCACCAAATACTTTCCTTTTCCTGACAAAGTCCTAAGTTCATAATCAGAATCATTCTCAGCATGAGAAGATGCCTGCTGTTCCTCATCTTCTGCTGCTTCTGGATCAAAAAACTCCTCATCAGGTACATACTCAGACTCTCCACTATCATCATTCTGTTCATGCCTCAGCTTCTCCTTGGCCTCAAGGTATTTCTTTTCTTTTGGAATCCCTGCTTTTGACTGAATCTGAAGGGCACGCTTCTGAAGTTTGTTCATGTGTTCTTTTAAGCGCTTATCTGTTTTTGACAGAGTTCTCGCTTTACTCCTTTTCTCCTTTGTGATGGATGTGGGAGATGTGCGCTGAACATTTTTGGCTTGTGCTTTCTTCTTTGCTCTTTTCAGAAGTGATAGCTTCTTCCTTTCAGATGACAGCTTAGCTTGATCTGCTAAATACTTCTCAAAATCAGATGTTTCATTTAGCATTAACTGCCGTGGCTGTCTCTTTGGCTTCTGAGGTATTTTAGTTCCAAAAGGAGTCATCTGGCCAGTACGAATAAGCTCTTCCCACTCTGTTTCCTGAACTGGCATAAGCATACTGCCAAGATGCAGTGGACCTGATGATGGCCCAGGTTCTATAACAAAAATTGGAACATCCAGTTAACACCTTCTGAATAACTCAAACACAACAAGTTTGTTTTCAAGCTTCAAATGCATGCAGTTCCGTTTTTATATACAACATAAAACTCGAAATTAACATCACACAGAATATGAGAAGAGAAATTCACAAAAGGGGAAAAAACAACAAAACTGAAGGCTGAAATAGATTGTAACTTTAACTTCAAACTACTTCTCAAACTTAACATAGGAAACATTACACCCATTATCAAAATGCAAATGCTTCTGAAACAATACATACCAGCAAGAACTACCATGAAATAATAACCCTTAATGCCACATGTACTATTCTAACGCACTCCTTATGCTTTCAGTTCAACCCATGTCATGCTGTTCAGTGAAAAAAACACTGAGTTCCTATATGCAGTAACACTGTTCATTTTTATTTTTATTATTGATTTTTCAGTCTTACTTGTAGGCTTGAAATTTGGCATTTCCATTTACCACACCAGGACATGGACACAAATCTTAAGAAACACATAAAAGACTATCTTCCCAGATACTTAGGAAAAAATAAAATAACCCAAAAAAGCAAACAAAAGAAAAAAACCTCCCCAACCCTCCCCTCAAAAAATACACAACCAGAACCAAAACCACCTTCCTACTCTACAACACTAGTATTTATATTATGAGTTTAAAAGCCAGATTGGCTGCACAGTACATTGCCATACAAGAGCATTTTAGTCAAATTGCATACAGTCATTAAATGTATAAATACATATTTAATGCAAAATATAATTAGTGAAACCAAAGAGGGGGAAAAGTTCTGGAATGCAGGGAGTTGACAAGGAGCTCCAGCTTGAAATCTATTATTAGGGTCCAAAACTTCAAAATAGCTATACCAGAACCACCGGCACGGCATACTACTGTATATGGTTCAATTTCATGCACTGTATTTATCACCAAAATAAGTTTAATGAGAAACAAGGCTGCATCAGACATGAAACTCCTCCCTGCCTACCCCTCATTTCCCCCGCTCCCCCCAAATTCTCAAACCATTGGAATTACTAAACTCCATTTCTTCTGTCTGGGATTCCATTCATATCTTAGCTACATTTCATCATCATACCAGATATCTTGAGTTTTACTGCATGAACCTGTGTAAAAACAAAAAGCCTCAAGATGCTTTTCTACTAAGAAAAGTTTACAAGGGTTTTGACCCCTGTAAGTTTTTCTGAGCTATAAGAAAACAAGAGCTCCATGAGTTCTGGAACCCACTCCAGCCACATGTCTGGAACTACTGGCAGCACGCTGAGGTTACACCTCTGCAAAGAACACAGCCTAAGGGGGAGGCACAGATGTCAACAGGGTGCAAGCTTGGCCCTTGGAATACTGCAGATCAGTGATGGTGGGCAAGATATGGTCGAGCTGGAATTACAAAATCCAAGCTGTGTTTACAGATGGCAGCAAGAGAGAACACATACTGAAGTACATTTGAGCAGGAAACACTGAGACAACAAATACTCTACTCATACGAAGCCTTTCCTTAAAAAAAAAAAAAAGTGCAGCCTGACAAAGAGAAGCACTTCCCCCCTCCATTTCTAGTGATATTTCCCAACAATATGAAAAAACAATTTTGTTAATGCTGATTGATAGCATTCAGCATATAAAATGTAATTCAATCAAGATGTTAGTCATCTTTATCAAATTAGCTGTGAAAATTGTTAAGATTTCCAATTTATTAAGCCCGATACTCTAATGTGCATCAGCCATCCCTACTGAGCTGAACATGGATTAACTTCCATTTTTTAAAACTTCCCATGTGAATATGACAAGATCTGCAATTCTGCAGGTGCAGAGAATTAAGTGTTCTTAAATCTCTCTTTGAAAACAAACCACTGAAATTTCCTCCCATATTGGCAAAGATCTTGCCAATTAGCTTCAAACTACAAAAGGTAGTTTGTACATCAAAGTAGGACGGGACACACTGATTTCAACTTTCCCCCATACCTTCATCATCCTCGATTTCAACATCATTAATTTCATCAAGAATCCCTGTTCCAGCAAGAATTGCTTGGAGTCGCTTTTGCTTTGCTTTGATCTTCTTTAACTGTTGCTCCTTGAATGACAAGCAGGTACATCATTTAATTTTTAATCTGATTTATAAACTTGCTATCCTTTTAAACAATTCTCAAGTTATTATGTTTGCAGCATTTTCCACCAGAAAGTCAAATTCAAATGTTGACAGTATCCCTTTTGGAAAAAAAAAAAAAAAACATGAAAGAGGGTCACCACAATACTTATAGGGCACTGCCCCACAGAATGCACAAATGTGGTGTGTATGATCATCCTTAGATATGCACACAGTAAGGTCAGATTGCTCATACACACAAATCTGAATTTCACATGCACGTTAGGCATTTTGACGTCCATCTTGTGAGGTCATTTTATGAATGCGTGGATTCCAGTAAAGCCCATTAAAGTGGGCTACTGAGATGCACAGAGAACACAAAAAAAATTGTTCTTAATTTGCAAGATTTGGCTACTATTTAATAAATTACTAAAGCCAGCTATAAAATCTAGTAATATTTACTATCATAAAAGTTTTGAAATGCTTTGTTAGAAAGAAACTGATACTTTAAATCAGTCATCTTAATAAATGTTTGTTAACTCAGGAGTAGCTAATTTAATTGCAAAAGCTACAAAGTGAAATGCTTTTGAAAAATAGAAGTGAAAAAAATTCAACATTACAGCTGCTGTAACAAGCACAGCTCATTACTGTTATGGAAATGAATTCCACTTAGCATTTCTGCTACACCTTTTATCCAACCCTAATACCCTCAACTGCATATTTACCAGCAATGTTTTGATTCTTTGGTGGTGTTCCAAACCCATAAAGGTTAAAGATCAAGTTTATGTCAAAATGAACATTTTTGTGGAAGAAAGATTTACTAGCCTGCCCATGCCTTCATGCAACACTTTTCAAACTACAAAGGGTGAGTGTACTTGTGTACGGTACAATATACATCCCCTGTGTATGCGCTACTATCCTTGCTACCACAGTATTTATGTTATAAAACACTCCCTGTATGACAGCTCTAAGGAAACAGCTGTCTTGCAATAGTCATTAATGTCCATTTTGTCTCAATAAGAGAAGATCTCATCTTTCTTTCAACAGTTTTTTAAATATTGGAAAAGAAAGAATACCTAAAGGAACTTTTACATGAAAAAACTAGCCCAAGAAGTCCAGCTTCAAATAAAGCACCTGATTCCAAACACACTGTATAATGTAACCAAACTCTTGAGGTTATTGGGACCACTCTTATAACTTACAGATTCTATACAGAGATAAATTTTTACACTTAAGGACTGTCAGAGACAGCTAACAACAGACTCCCAATCAGGTCTGAATTTCATCTGCAACTAAAGCCTGAGTAAGTTACTTCAAGTAATATGAAGACAAAATATAAAAGGTCCAATTACACGATCACTCTTCAGTGTAAGTCTGGTTTAATGCGTCTTTACCCACTATCTCCAGCTACTTGTTCCCAATACCATGCTGTAGCTCAGTACCTTCCCCCTCACTGCCTTAATTGGCCAAATGGGAAGCACAAAGTTATCAGAGTTGCTGAAATGATCAAAATTAAAAAGAAAAAAAAGAATGAATGGGTCAGTGGCAAATGGCCTAAGACTAGGAAGAAGTGTCTGGAGGCAAAAGACAATAACTTTTTCAATCAGGTTGATCATCAGAGAAAATATTAGGGTGCATTTCCCTGAAACAATGAGCTCCATTCCTGACAATGAGAAGTTTCCTTTTCCTCAAGTCTCCATTTTCCTATTCACAGCTGTGTATGTCCATTGCTTACCTTATACTGACACCTACTAGATTCCTCTACAAGCTCTTTTAACTTACTACTTTGACAGAAAAAGGCTGGAGAAGTTTCTGCCAAATCAGTGAGTTAAAATGGCTCACAGAAGGGAATGATGAACACTTGTACAAGGATACAGCAATGACAGAGGATTAGGGAAAGGAAGGCGGGGACTGAAGACTGTGACAGCCAAGACTTAGATGAACTATTAAATCATGCCCTAACAATGCTTTGCTAATGCTCCAAATACTACCAGGAGGGATTTAATTAAATCAATGCAAAGTAGTTTTCCAAGCAGGTCCTGGAACTTCAGTTGCAGAGTATGTTCTGAAACTCAGAGTAAAACAAACATAACTGGCCCTCCCCTCAACTTCACATCTTTAAATTAGATATGAACATTTTTTGGTAGAAAATTGAACCATTAAAAAAGAGAAGGAACAGCAAGTTTAGACTGACTCTGAACTAGATTATTAAGCATGAACTAGATGACATAATCCAAATCTTAAACCAAAATACAAGTTAAGCAATGTCAGCAGGAAATTAACGTAATCTAATCACCTTGTTATATTTTTGCCGTTTTACAGAATCTAGTTTTCGGTTTACATCTTTGTTTGTGGCAGCTTGAGGTGAAAGTTGCTCGATAATTTTATTTATTTGTTTCAGAGATATTGTACACGATCTGAAAAACAAGAAGATTGCAATGTACTGTTCAGCTCTAGTAAAGAAAAAGAGTTTAAAATTATTTTAAATAATTTTCCAAATTATGCAAAAAGAGTTAATTGTCTGCACTACCTGCAAAGCAACCATTATCCCCCCTCTATGCAAAAAATAGCACTACACAGTCTCTAGCTGCTAGTGGGCAGATCATTTGACCACATCTATCTCTTCAAAATTCTGCTCATTTTAAAAACATACAGTTTACAATCCTTTCCTCAGCTTTGCTCTCTGCAAATCTACTCCTAATTTTCTTTAATCTGGATTCTATCACTCTGCTGTTGAGATGTATTCTACCAGCTTCCCAGGTATCATTTGCTGCTCCCTGATTTGTCCATTCTCTTTCAACACTTTTGAACCATCTCATCCCCCTTTTCAGGCTTCTTTTTTGCTCTTTAAAGTACACCATTCTCTTGAAAGTCTCTTACCTTTTTGGCTGTTGTCTCCTTGGCCCTACAGTCCCTTACCATATATTGCTACTGTCCTCTTTCACAACGCTTTATTTAACTTTAATTAAAGTTGAAGAGAAGTAAAAACGATTGGTGTGGATGTCATCTCATCATGTACCTTTTACTATGAACTTGGTGCCAGCTACTTAAAAAAAACACACTTCTCACCTGGTTTTACCCCCAGCCATTCATTCACAACATTCTAGGACTCTTATCAACTCCATCATACTCTACTCTCATATCTTTATTTTTGCTGGTCCCTCTGCTCAACAAATCAACTAAATCTTTGCCTGTTTTCTCCAAAATCATCTTTCAGACTTGCACATTGCATCCCAGTCAGAAGAGGTTCAACAGGTCTGCTCAAATCATTTGCATCTCCACATGTAAATCCCTTATTAAGACTGTAAGTGGACAGTGAAATAGAGAGGTAAGAAAAAGATCACAGGATGTTTTTAAAATAAAAACAGGAAAAATATCAACTAATTCACAACACTGTGCACCTCTCTTTGAATAACTACATAATCTAATTACAATAGTTACATCACTCCATTCTTCTTCTCAGAAGCTATCTACTCCTTACCTCCTTGCAGTTACATAGCATTTGAAATTAGGCTCCAGTTTTGCAAAGTTACTTAATCTCACATCTCCCCATGCAAACTGGAAAATTAATCAAGTGCATAAAATTAAGTATATGCATAGGAAGAGAGCTATGCAGGAGCTGACATAGGTATTGGAGGTGTACTGTATTCCTGAGCACTAAAAAGCAACATTAATGCAGTACAGTGAAACAGAAGCACAAGTAGAATTATTTACCTGCATTAGTTCACACAGTAATTCTAAAGTGAAATTAGAAACAGAAAGGAGGACCTAAGGTCAAAATTCAAAGACTTGTGACTGCTATCCCTTGAAGTTTTTTACTGACAACATACCCAGTTAAGCATTTGATTCTTTGAAGTTCTTTGTACAAGAACACTGATGATATGGAGCCATCCAAGTCACATAAAGCACATAACCAGAAGCAGATAACCACATGAAACCTACAGAATGGGAAAAATGGCACTTTTTCTGAATATAACTTTGAATGATGGAGTACAATGCAGTTCTTAACTGCCCAGAAAACAGTAGACAAAGCAGAGAAAGAAGACATGCTCTATTCCTTATGTCTCTATTGTCCTGTTGCATAACTGAGTCAAACAGTCAAATGATACCAATGCTTCACTGATCATATATACATATATATATTTTTAAAGGTGGGTGACTCAGGACAGGAAACATGATCTAGTGGTTGCAAAACATCTCCTCCTCCTCCAGCATTTAAAAACCTGAGACACTAAACATCATTAGATACCAGTAGCAGAAAGTAACAGTAAGAAAGTACACAAAACTTACCTTAAGTCATCCAGCACTGACTGATATTCTTTCTCTGCATCAACTGTTCTTGTTGCTTTGTTAGCTTCATTAATTGCATGATCTACTTGCTGCAGGACTCCTTGCTCCAATACATCCTGATCATAGACATCAACTCCTAAACCTTTGAGCTCTGCAGCCTGAGCACTATATGAAATAGACTGAATCTGCTGCCTGTTGATATGTAAGAGGGGTTGTCCTCTTCTGGGAACCTCCAAAGGAGCAGCCATAGAAGTGGATGGCTGATTAGCAGAGCTGGGAATGCCAAGACTATTACTCTGGTCATTGCTACAAAAGCCACTTTCTTGTTCAACTCCCAAATCTTCAGTATTATGCAAGCAATTATTGCTTGCAGTGGTAACAAGGTCTTGTTCTTGGATATTGCCTGGCAAGCGGCTGTTGTCTTTTGGCATCCTCTGCTCAAACACAAGAAAGAATGATAAAAATCAAGTCATCACGAGAAGGTTCATGTACACAAAATTCCTCAGAGAGACTGCGCTCAAATAAAAGCAAGCAAAGCAAAGAGCATGTTTCTTTATGATCAAATTCTTATTTCTAAATACCTAGTAGTCTGTTCCTCCATATGTCCTCCTTCTCCCAAAGGCTTCTCCAAACTGATTTTCACAATCAAAAAGTAGCAAACTGCCTTGAAGACAACTATACAGGATATTCCTGGTATCAACACAAATAAAATAACCAGTAACAATTGTTCTCCTTGCCAGAGATTGGTCTGGGTCATGCAGATATACAGTTGAATTTCAAAAAAATACTGCTAGATGCAACACAATACATCTGAAAACTGAAAAATACATGCTCTAGATACAGGATGAAGCTCTGGCTTAGAAAACACTGATATTTACTGCTTACTGTAAACAGCTCAATGTAAGTTTTCACAGGAGTGGTGTGGTATGGCAAAATGGTCAAGGTGACTCTGGGATGCAGAAAAGGGGATGAGTCAGGTCTAAATAGGGAAGTGGTTTCGCTTCTGTATTCAGCACTGGTAAGAATATAACTAAAAAAACATATCCAACTCAAATATTCACCCTCTTCCCTTTTGACAAGATGCGAAAACATGAGGTAGATATAAGAAAGAGCTACCAGAGAAATCCAGAGATCTCCAGTGCTTCAGTGCAAATGTTACAGAACTCACTTTACCAGAAAGCTGAAAGGAATCCTGACCAGTTAACAAAAAACAGGCAAGATGTTTGAAAATGGGACCAGTGAACTTGCCAGCAAAAGCACAGCCAAGATCCACTGGCTGTAGACTGAAGTTTCATAAATTCAGCCTTATAGTAGAACATAATTTCCTAACAACAAAGATGCTTTAACAGTGAGATGACTTACCAAGGCAAGCACAGAGTTGGTTCTGCTTGGAGCCTTTAGGGTGAGGCTGCTTTTTAAAAGGATGTATTTCTGATCAGCTTTAGGAAGAAACCAGTTTTATTAATTTGCAGGAAAACATCAATTAGGCAGGTGGGCTGCAGTAACCTTTCCTTGCATGGCAGCCAGTGGATCTGAGTCCCAGCTCACCCCTTTCTTCCACCAGCTCCAAACATACGCAGTAAGTCTGGCCCTGCATTCAGACAACAGACACCATTAAAGCCTCGTGCACCGGCCAGTTTCCCGCTAGGGACCCGGGACCACATTTCCCTCCCGCTGCCTAGACTGATTTCCAAGTTAATGTATTTCATCATCTCTCGGCAAGCCCGGAGCCGGCCGGGGCTGGACGGGACAGCGGGAGAGGCCCGCGGGCGAAGGGCTTCCCCCGCCACCGCCACACGACGGCGAGGCCCGCTCGGGACGGAAACGCGAGGGGTCCCCGGGGGCGCCGCTGGCCCCCGCCGCCGCGGGAAGGGGGGGCTAACCGGCCGCCCGGCCTCTGCCCGAGCCGGGCAGGCCGCCGCT
>NW_020450695.1:345889-507410 GCF_003343035.1 Apteryx rowi | reverse complement strand
GCGGCACGAGCCGCCGCCGGGGCCGCCGCGGGGACTCACCTCTCGTCCGCAACGGGACGCCGCGGCGCACGGCGCATGCGCAGCGCCCGCCACCAGCGCGTATCGACTCGACCGCCCACGTCTAGCGCCTCGTTGTTTCGCCAGCGCGCATGCGTCACTTCCGTAGCGCGTCACACGCGTTGGTGACGGAAGGGACGGCGGCAGGTGCGCGCGTGTGGCCCAGCGGGCGGGCGGGGCGGACATGTTGTGGCCTGAGCTAACGGCTCCCCGCCGTGGGTGGTTCCCCGCTTGGGGGTCTGCCTGGCTCCGCTGTGAGTGGCGAAGCCTCGCTAGCCCTTCCTGTGTGCCTGGGGCCGTCGTTTAGCGTGGTCCCCCTTGCCCTGTGACTTGTGGACCCCTGTTGTGGGATACCTGCTGGCGCTTTGTGTTGCTTGCTCTGATGCCCCAAATGGCGTGGTGCTCGGCCTGGGGCGAGGAGGCATGGGCCCCGATGGCAGCAAGGAGAGGGTTTTGGGGGAGCAGCAGAGCTGTGCTGTCCCCGGGGACAGCCGGCAGCTTCTAACCATATTCACGGGCCACCAGGCCTCGTTACTGTGGTTTCACCAGGCAGTGCATGGGGCCAGCTCAGGGCTGCTTGCCTTGACACCCCGGCCCACAGATCACCTTAGGCAGGTTGGCCCAGAGGTGTTGCTTGTTGGCAGATGTGCCTGCAAGGCCAGAGCCGCAGGAGAACTGCTTAGGGGGCTTATTTGAATAGTTTTGTTCTTCAGCAGGTTACTGTGCAGTGGATTAACTCAGGAGAGAAAACGCAATCTAGTGGTTGCAAAATTAGCCCAGGACTCAAAAAATCAGTGACATTGAGGTAGTTATATGACTTCATTGCACCAAGGTCCTTCCTGGGTAAAATGAGAGTAAAGGATGCTACACTAATTCATGGAAGTTAGCAGCAGGATTAGTTACAGGCAAAGTAAAAAGTTGCCTAGACAAGTTGACTTTTATGGCACAGGAAAAGGATAATAGCTCTGCTGCCTACTGGCCTCTGCTACAGCAGCAGATGCTTTGTTTTTCTCATTACATTTTCTCCAGGCCTTCACTTGCTTTCCATTATTTCTTTCCCCTTCCTTCTACCTCTCAATTCTAATGGCAGAGTCCTGGACACACCGCCTCCTCCTTTGGACAGCAGAACTGAATTTTATTTGCTGAGAACTTTGGGCCAACTCTGAAAGGATAAATACAGATTAGATTTGAAAGTATTTTGCTAATACAATGCTGATGCAGCTAGATTTGAACTCTTGGCTCCAAGGGAGAATTTATGTGATTCAATTTGATCACGGAGTTGCTGTATTCTGCAACTCCCTTTTAGTTGCCCTGTTCTGTGTGGTCTTATTGTCATCTCTTTGCAGTGAGTGCCTTGAAACAAGATGCAGATTTAAAAAAATGTATTACTGTTTTGTAAATTGTTCAGGGATGAAGACAAGGGATATAAAAATAAGTTACAGAATGATGCTATCTTATCCTTCTTGCACTTCCTTTCAACAAAATGGTACAGACCAAGAGAGAAAGAAATCTTGTTCCAGTAATGATGATACATTTATGGTGCACCTTTGATTGAAAGAAACCCCAGATCTAACTGATTAGTCAGCCTGCATGTAGAAGATGTGATCATAACTATGCAGAAATGCCACAACTGTTTAACAGAGAAATAGCAAAGATCAGGCTTGTGTATGACCAGATGTAATGTCATTTTAGTCATGCAAGTTTAAGGATGTAGGTTAGGGTATATAGCGAGAGAAGATTTCTTTATTAAATTAGTAGTGGAGGTGGAAAAAATTGCTCTTTTCAGCAGCAGGTTTCAGACTAGTATGTGATTTGTGATTTTTTTGACTTCCTACTTATGCTCAGCAAAGGCATTGTTTGGTAATCGTGCTTTACATTCTATCCTTACAGCTCTAACAGGACAAGTTTACTAACAAACCTTTTAGAGTTTGATAGCATTTCACAGTTTGATAGTACTTTATGTCCCTGAGACTTCTGCTTTTTCCTGCTCTTCCAGTCCTAGCAGCAGTGAGGTGTGTTTTGCTTAATTCACTCACTCTTCTAGTTCAGTGTTCACCTACCTGAATCTGGTTTATTGGCGCTGTGGTATATCATTTCCTGAGCTGTGTTTATGTAGAAGTAGCTTGGGAGCAGGTGTGCTCTCAGAAACCTGTCTGCTGGGGATCCTGAGGCAGAAAGCAACAAGGGTTTTTCTAGGAGCCAGTACGAATATGGTGTGGCCAACCCTAAACTGAATATAAAGCTCCTGGCTTGATCTCAGTGGCTAGTTCTATGAGGAGTCTTTTGGGCATTTCACAACTTCACTTCCTAATACTTCCATTATCTTAAGATTTAGGGTTTGGGTTTTTTTTCATTGTCTGGCTCATCCTGGGCTCCCCTTACTCTTTATAATGGACAGATGACTAAATTCAGGATGCAGCAGTCTCTCTAGAACAGTGGTTGTCCGACATTTTCTCAACCATGTCTCTACAGTGCATCAATGGAGCCCATATTGCTGTAGTAAAACTTTGTTGGTAAATGAAGTACCCAGTGATTCAAGCATTTCAAGTGTCATTGAAACTCTTTTACCCATTTTGTGGCATATATAACACATCTACAGTCCCCACACACTTGCTCTAAGAGTAAGAGTTCTGTTGTATTTTCTCATAAATCACCAGCACAGATAGTTGCATAAAATTTTATATCCTATTGACTTCTCTGGATTGCCAGCTCACTATGAGAAATTATACCATTTCCTTTACCCACTGGTGTTACTACCCACAGCTTGAATGAATAACTCTCAAACATGTTGATGGCCTGACTTTATTCTGAACTACAATCAAAAGTCCTTGGCTAAAGATGGTGCTTTCTCTTCCTTCCATTTCCTTTCTCCCTCCTGCCCCCAATCCCTGGAAGTCTCAAGGAAACACAGAACTGGTCCTCTAAAGTCCATAAGGCCAAGGCTTTACAGGTCAGCAGACAGATAGGACACTGCTTAGAAGGTATATTCTTGTGTGTTTCCCTTGCTTTGAAGTAGGCTATTACTGCAAATTTTGTTTACTTAGTTTTTAATGGCTAGAATGAAGGGGCTTATTTTTAACCTTTGTTGCCATCTTTTAAGTACAAGGAATGATGCTTTGTAATTGCTGAAACAATTGAAAATGTGGCGTGCCAAGCTTTCCAGCAGAGCGAGAAAGGCAGCAACCAGGGAGCATTTAAGGACAGAGCAACATCAAGCTGTTGTCAAAACTAATCTGCTGTTTGGAGGGGTAGGCTCAGTTTTCCAGAAACTGATTAATGAGGAGGAAAAGATAACTTGTCCTGGAAGAAGGAAAAAAGAGCTTTGTATTATTTGCCAGGAGAGGAGTTTTCAAATGAAAAGCTGTTTCTTTCCCAAGCTTGAATGGAAAATGAGTGAAGGTTTTCTTATATGTTAACAGATTTCTAATGTGGGAGATGGTCAATACTAAGTCCAGAAGTAAGAGGCTATACGCCAACATTAAATACTATTGCTAAGGGGCAGGTACTAGCAGAACAAAGGAATTATATTGGAATCCTGACAGTGACTCCAAACTTCCCTGGTGTAGCTTACGCATAAAGATTCCTATGTGCTTTGTATGTGAGGGGGCTACTAGAATATTTGGGACTGAAGATGATCTTTGTGAGAGTGTTCTGAAAGAATAATATAAAAATATGTCAGGCCCTCCAGGCAGAGACTGATCAATGTCATCTGTCTGTGAAACACCATACACACTGGGAATGATGTATAAATAATAAGCATATTGTGCAATTAGTCTGTTGCAAACTGGGTCAGGCTCCCAGGTGGTGTGAATGAAGGCTGTTCTACTGAAGTCTGTTGAAGCCGGGTCTCCCAGCAGTTGAAAATCAATGTGGCTCCATTAAAATCCTAGCACAGATAGATTCTATAGACCTTGAAAGCTTATCCTGCGGTGGTCCATACTTGATGCAATAGCCTCAACATTGTTAGAGGGGCACATTTATAACACCATGGACATCATTTACCTTAAACACATAGTTGTGCCTAAGCAGGTGTGATCTGTGGTTTAAATCTGTTCCAGCCTCAGCTGTTGCCTGGAACTGTCCACTGTGAGGCTGTAAAAATACAAGATCCATATTATAAAGCAAAATGACTTTGAAGTTATATTTCCCGTGCAGTCATCTTCACAGAGAAAATTAACCTCTGATGAACTAAAGGTTCAATTCTGCTCTCAGCTACATTCATGCATGCCTTCTGATCCTTTCATGCAGTGATCAGCAGAGTTCTGTGCATCCATGTCTCAGTATTTTACTGCAGTATTGCATTTACCCTTGTTTTCTTTTTTTCCCCTATGTGTAGATGACTGTGAGGTGCACTGCAGCTACTCTGCTAAATCACTGGCAGTGTGGTTTCCTGGGTGGGACAAGTTCTTCTTGTTTGGTTAGGTTTTTTTTAATGTTGTTCATGTTGCCGCAATCTTCACCCACTAGCATGCAAGCATTAATGGTGATTCTTAATCCTTGCTGGAGCTGGTTCTGGCAATTTTTGACATAGAGTAATTATGCTCTTGAGTTGAACTAGCAAGGCTGGGAAATTAAACTGTGTGGACCTCTTCGTTTTCCATCAGCCTTGTGGGATTACTGGAAAGGATCCTGGCAGAGTATGTACAGCAACAGTTCAGAGCTCATCTGTCAGTTCTGTAGGGTTGTGAGGAAATGCAAACAGGCTTTCAAAGAAGCTCAAATAGGAGCTTGGAAAGGAAACAGTTGCTGGGCTTCTAAAGTGGGTAATGAAAAAGCACGTTCTGTAATTTATTGTCATGATGAGATGGAAATGGGCAATGTTTTCATTTTTATTCTATCATTTTAATTCAGTTTTGTACTGTAAAATGTTATCCTTGGAGTCCTGGCCTCAGAATTCCATGAGAAACATGTCCAGCCTGTGGCTCTACCCAGTAATAACCTGCCTTATTTCCATGTATAAGCCCCTGGTTCATAGCAGGAGATGATTCTCCCTGGCCCCTTAATGGCCTGGTTGTTGCTGTTAATGATGTGCCGTGCTGACGGTTGGCCAAATCTTCATTCTTGCTTTTTAAATTAGGCCTTTCCTGGAGAGATTTTAATATGTATTTTGACCAACTAAAAGCTAAGAAAGGACTTCATGACATGACATTTATGGATTTCATTCTCAGGAAATCCCGTACATGAACTACAAGTGATTGCAAAGGAGCCACCACACAGAAAGGCTAACTAAGAAAAAGGTAATCTAAATCGCTACGTTTTCAGAAATGAATGACCCCAGGATTTGAACATCTTCTTCCAGCTCTCTTCATGCAAATGTATATGTGCATTAAGGCATTCTGAGATGGATGAGCCTCAGGCATGTGATTGTTACTCTTATTTATAGAGCAGTCCCAGTGGATGCAGTGCCTTGCTAAATATTTAAAGATGTTCCTTGTCCCAAAGTGCTTAGGCCTAAGGTTTTCATTTATTCATAGATTCATAGAGCTTAACACCAGACGGGACCATTAGATCATTTTTTCTGACCTCCTGTATGACACAGAGCAAAAAATTTCACTCAGTAATTCCTACATCAAGCCTATGTCTTGGAGCTGAGGTAGCCCAGACGACTTAATAAGACATCCCATTCTGACTGAAATACATTGAACAACAGAAAATCCACTATGTATGACTTGGTAAGTTTTTGTAGGGTCTAGTTCCCCTCACTATGTAAAACACATGTTTTAGGTAGCCTGAAACATATTAGCATTAAAGAAACAGGTGCCTAAACAAGGGGCCTGTCTTTAAAAATAGAGGAGGGAAAGAGCCCAATGGAATTTTGGAAGGAACGTCACATGCAAATTTGGTAGAAACTTGGCACTGAATTTCAGGAGAACAAACCTTCCCTTACCTGCTTAGAGGTCTGCAATGGCATGGACAACTAAGGGTTCAACTAAAATTTCCCTGAGCAGTTAGTTGTGCTATGGCTGTGCCCAGAAATACTGCCATTGTGACTGAGCTGATTGGCTGGGTACCCTTGTCCTACCTGAGGCCAATTTAGAAGCTGGATATCCCAGCACTATGCTAGAGGGGTTGGTTTGCTAGGCATGAATTACCTTAATGCCCTCAGAGAGCACTGAGTTCTGTTAAAAAACAGATGACTGGTAGATTTTAGTGCATGCCAGTTTAGCTTCTGTAGTTTTCAGTCTTTTCCTGATGAAGTATCAGCTGTGGGTCTACGCTAACACTCTGGGAGGTTTCTGTGCTAGTGGTGAAAATGCTACCAACTGAGGCATGCTGACACTTTTAAAACAAAATGCTAAAACTGTGGAGTTGGGATGAAAATAGATAATAAATGATTTAGGGACTGCATTACTTCTCAGGAGGGTACAGAAATGCTGGCAGCATTGGCAGAAATGGGAATTCCATCAGCAGTAATAAAGCATCTATATCTCTTTGTACCAGCAAGTTGAGTAGCAAATATCTCTCAGAGCCATGCCAGTGTAATAAAGCTAATATATCAACTTAAGAGAGATGCTAAGCTCTTTGAAAATAATTGTGTAGTTGGCAAGCAACAATACTTTTTACTCTGTATATTACTGAGAAATAAAAATGTTTTTTTTCTCCCTCCCTCTCCCTGCTGTGGCACATTTAAGAAATTAAATGCAGAAATCTAGTCCTAATGTAACATTAAGTTTGAAAAATCATGACTACAAATGGGAACACATTCCAGAAGTGAAAGTTTCTCCCACTACTTTACTGTGGTTAGATTGCTCACTGTTTACATTTCCTCCTGTGCATGTTAGCAGCAAATATTTCTGAACTAAGGTTCACATATAACCAGAGTTCCTGAGAATACCAATTTTTTAGGAAAGTTTCATGTTTATGCTTAGCTGGGCTGTGTGTTTCTCCAGAGGAAAAAAACAAGTGATTTTCTAGCCAAATCTGCTGCAGCTCATAGAGGAATGTTCCTGACCTTGCAGCCAGATCATCAGTTCAGGTTTTGTCTTTGCTATCTATCTTCTGTAACTCTGCGTGCTCAGCATTTTCAAGGCCCTGTATAGAAAGCAGACAAGTTTATTTCACTTTTAAGTACTGAGTAAGCATGTAGCAGGCTGTTGCCAGAGCAATTGGATCCAACTGCTGGAGTCAGAGAGGGGAGTAGAACCTAGAAGTTCAGTAAGTCTTTGCAAACAGAATCACAGAATCACAGAATCGCTGAGGTTGGAAGGGACCTCTGGAGATCATCTAGTCCAACTCCCCTGCTCAAGCAGGGTCACCTAGAGCACATTGCACAGGATTGCATCCAGGCGGGTTTTGAATATTTCCAGAGAAGGAGACTACACAACCTCTCTGGGCAACCTGTTCCAGTGCTCTGTCACCCTCGCAGTGAAAAAGTTTTTCCTCATGTTCAGATGGAAGTGTCTGTGTTTCAGTTTGTGCCCGTTGCCTCGTGTCCTGTCGCTGGGCACCACTGAAAAGAGTCTGGTCCCATCCTCTCGACACCCTCCCTTCAGATACTTGTACACGAGCCTTTCACGTTTTGTGTACTTCACAGCTGTTCAGTGGGCATCTCATCAGCAGGCATTGGCCCTCATTCCCTTCCCAGAGCCAGGATTTTCTGCTACTGTCTTACCCAGACAGTAGCAGACTGCTACTTTCTCACCTGTTGATGACCTGTGTTAAGTCTCCTTGTAGTGACTAATACTTACTATGATTCCTACAGCTCATTGGCAGAGAGTCATGTTAAGACCATATTTGAACTGTCAGATCATGGCAGGAAGAGAAGCATGTAATATTCAAGTGCTCGAAAATCTTTCCACCTCCTCAAAAAATATGCTGACAGGCAGACCCAATAGCTGCCATCTGCCTGCTTCAACACTAGAGGGAGTCATCGTCTAAAAGAAATCACAAAGGCTTCTGAAATAGCACAATTTAAAATGATTTATGTGTCTTGGAAGGGAACAAAACACTGATTTCTTTTTAAAGCCTCTGTTTTTATTGGAATACATTATGGGAGGCCTCATTTGTTGCCCAGAATGCTCTTGGTCAGAGTGAAATTCAACCTTCATGATGAGGCAGGCAGATTCAGCTTGCACTGCTCTTCTTTGTCTTAGCTGGGCTCTCCCGGGAGAACTTTATGCACAGGGCCTGGAGGTAGTTCAGTCTCTATAAATAGCTCATTGCTGAATTCTTGTGTGAGCAGATTTTGAAGGCTGTGCCAAAGTATAAAGAGTTGTGTTGTTCTAGTTCACTTCAGAGTGACACGCTCAAACAGATTCCACTGTCTGGCCTCTGTTTGTACTCAAAACAGAGGCCAAAAAAGTGACATCTCAGTGCCTCACTCTGTATTTATTTCTCCCGAATTGCAAACCTATAAGCAAAACAATAGGGGTTGACTTAATGAGGGGAGGTAGGGAGGGTTGTGGTTCCTAAGGAGGCTGTTACCCTCCCCATTAGATCCTCCTGTTGCGGTGTGGATCCTGCACCAGATGAGAGGAAGATGATGCACAGCTCCCTCATTTATAGTAGGGTTACTGCTATTTTGCTGGGTTGCACAAAAGGGCCATACAAAAGTTTGAATAGCTATGTGAGGACTCAGCAGCAGTGGAAGGTAACCCAGAGTGGTGTAAGAGATATATTGTGCTGAGTAGAGAGTGGGAAGTTATATTTCTAAGGTAGGGACCAGGTAGCTGAAAGTCCTGCAAGTTAATTCCACCAAAGCGGGGGAAGGAGTCTGATGCCTTTTTTTTTTTTTTTTTTTCCTTCTTATTCTCAGGAGTAAAGGTTGTTCATGGAGAAGGGAAGTAGAGTAGCCTAAATCCCGGAAACTCTGGATATTCTGCCCATATCTATTCAATGAGCTCTGCTCAGTGGAGATGCTTCTTTCTTTCTTCCTCTCCCAGACTTATATCCCCCGGCCTCAGATGCAGAGCACAGGTACACCTCGGAGGGAAAGGGGAAAAAAATGCTATGATACAGTTTTCCCCAGTCAGGTAGACGGGATGAAAAACAGAGTTGGGGAGGGGGAATTGGGACAGAACAGATGTGAGGGGAAATGTTGTGGGGACTGGAGAGGAAAGAACAGATGCGGAGACTGGGGGAAGGACTGCTATGAGATCTGGGGACCAGAATTAATTGCTGAACAGGGCAGCACAGAGGTGTATGGGTGGCTGTTTTCAAAGGACTTAAATCATTGAATTTAAGTGTGGTATAGCATACATGGTGAGGGGCCCAAGTGCTTTAAGATCTTTGTGATGAAGGTCTTGAGAGACAGAAGGTCTGTTGTAAGAAGGTATGAGTTACAGACACTTCAAATGGATGGCAGGAATTTAAAAGAATAATAAAATGTGTGAGTTACAGCTATTGAGACCCTGTTTAGAGTCACTTATACTGTTGTCTGAATATAGCCTTTAAAAAGTTACAGGCAGTGCCCTTTGTCCTTTTGGCAACACTTTAAATGTACGGAGTTCTTGCTAAAGTGGGACTTTATCCACGGTTCCTTGTGCGCTATACTGCTCCAGCTCAGCCATGTATCACTTCTAATAAAGGAACTTTCCCAGTGTCTGTCTGCAGTTTCATTCTGTTGAATCCCTTGGACACCTCATCATTTGTTATTCTCACCTAAGGCCTTGAGATATGTTTTGTTAAACAACTAAAAGAAAATTGCATTGGGAAAGCTGCTGATGTGGTTCCTTTTGCCTTTCAGACTGTAATCCTGCAGATCTGTAGTTATTATAGCAGATCTCTGTTTAGAGCAAGGAAGATTTCTCAAGGTGCTGGTTAAGACTTCCTGGTTTGTGCTGCAAATTGTTAATCAGTCCATGACAGCATAAATAAAATTAAAGGGTTTAATTAAAACTAATGAATGAGTGAATGGAGAATACACAGCATGTTCTTCTTGCAGACCCCTGGTGCTCTGAATAATTAAAATGTCACAGAGTAGGAGATGTCTTAGCAGAAAATGTTGGAGCTGCAAAAATAGAGGCCTCTGAACTTTGGTAGTTTGGGAGGGTTTTGTTTTTTAAATTGGTTGAAATCAGTTTATGTAAGTTAAAGATGCAAAAATATATACAACTTCGATTTTCATTAGGAAGGAGTTGAAGTCAGATGCTTAGTGACAAACAAACCCTGCTTCATTTTGAATCAGTGTTTGCATGTCTCCAAAGATCTATTTCCATACTATTTTAGTTCTAAGCCCATATCACCAAGAGGATTATTTTCTTCTTTTGACTCATCTATGACTGTATTCTTGCAAAGCTCAGTTGTTATTACAAGCTATTACACTGTTATTATTCATTACTGTTCTATCTAAATCAAAGACAAGCATTCTTTTGGACTTGAAAACAAACAAAACCACTGCCTGAACTGGATCTGTCTTTGGCTCAGGTTTGGTGTATGTGACATGATCAAATGACAGGCCAGGAAAATTGCTTTAGCTGGACTGTTTTATCCAGGGGGCACAAAATGGGAATTAGAAGGATGAGGCCACAAGGCTGAGCAGATTGTTGGAAAACTCAAGATTACGGATTGGGCCCAGAATATCAGTTGTAGGAATAATGGGAAAGCATCTTCCATCTTGCTGCTTTATGGTGGCTTCCTTTTTGTCTGCGATACATGTTTGATACCACCCCTCTGTGATCTGTTCTAAGGCTGGCTTTCTCCTTCTCCTTAGCTCTGGATCTTTCCCTGGATCCCCTGACCCCGTGACATCTTCTGAGGCAAGGAGCCCATTGGAGGGTGAAATAGGATCTGGATAAATGTCCTGGCTGCTGACATCACTGATGAAATAATAATGCCCCTACAGCCTCCCTTCTGTGGCATAATGACCCAAGGTGAGCCTCAGTGAGGGACATTACTGAGTGTAGAGGTTTAACTACATGTGCTGGGAGGTTTAAAAGGTACAATACCTCCATCAAGTGCCCCTAGAGGCCATTATCTAATGGTAGGCAGTACTGGTTGCAAGTTAAAGTGGGGTGAAAAGGTGAAAATCATCTATGAGGTAAATGGCTATTTTCTTGTATAATCCTAGCTCTGTATGATGTAATTTCCTAAGATGGCTGAGTAAGTTAATTTACCTTGAGAATTTCCACCAATTTAGTCTGATAGGTTAAGAACAGAAGAACAGTGCAACTTCCAAATGGCACCATGGAGTCTTTGATGTCCAGACTGGGTATACAAAACCTCACTACTAATGATATCCACAAAATATTCCCTCTCAATGCTTGGCTGTCTAGTTTAGGGGAAGATCAGACTAGATTATGATAAAGGTCCCTTTGAGCCTTAAACATTTATAAAGGAGTGAGTAGACTTTGCCAGGAACTCAAGTGATTTCTTAATGTTACATTAAATAATATTTAAAGTAACCCTAACATATTTGTAGTTGGCTTAATGCTTTGGCATTATGAATAGTGTGGAGAAAAGGTATCTCAAAAAGTTTTTCTCTGAGAAAAAAGGCTTTTGAAGAATATGGAGTTTTTATGCTTAAAGTTTTCTCTTTTCATATATGTTTTTGTCTTATTTTGGTCAAAAATTCTTTTATTTTGGAAGCAAAACAAAATTGCATTCATGGAGATTCTACCTAGGAAAATACGTTTCCCTGCACCTTATTTTGGATGTGTTTGAGTGGAGGGGGAAGTTATATTCAAGAAAATGCAGACCTTTCAGTGTGCTACAAAATCCCAAATATTCATGGATTATGAAAGCAGACTAGACTTTCTGGTTCACCCTATAATACTAGAGGCCTTAGTTATCCATGAAAATAGTAATTAATAACCAACAATTGGAGTTAATAAGTTATGGTCGCTCCCGCATGTAAATTATGCTGATTTATGTGAATTCTTAGACTTTAATGGATATATTAATAATTAACTACAAATTAAAAATAATCACAAGTGCAAATGAGAAAATATATTCCCACTTGTTACTTTATGATTCAGTTTCGATTAAAAGGCTCAGTACCCATTTTCAATCACTGAGGCTTGTGTGCGGCTCCTGGTGACACCAGTGTATTTTTGGGGTGACTCTTATAATGTCAGTGGAATTACTCCAGATTTACACAGATCTAGCCAAAAGCAAAATAGAGTCCATGGACCAAAGCATTCCGTTCTCTTCAAAGGGAAGATGCTCACATCTGTAATAAAATATCCTAGGTCAGCCTGGATTAAGCCTAGCTATTTGGCGTCGCTGGGACTCTGTGAATGAATCTTGTTAGATTTCAGCCTAAATGGTTGAAATCCATAAGCAGCCTTCCATAGACTTCACTGCAACAGATCCAGCCCTTTAGATTATTAAAGATTCTTCATATGCAAAGAAGCTTTTCATTACAGCAAGCTGTAGTTAATGTTGTGAAAATTGGTTGAGCTTTTCATAAGCACACATCTAAGAAGAAGTAATATTTTATAGGCTATTATATTTCCTAAATTCCAGAAGCTGCCAAATATGATTACAATGTAGCTAGAAGGAGAAAGGGATGAGATGTTTGGGATTCTCTCCATGCTGGACTATTTTTGCAAGACAATAGGGAGAGTTCTGGTGTAGCTATATGCTCCTGCTCTATTTATCAGCACAGTACATTTTTCTAAAAGTGGATCAAACAGTTGCCTCTTCAGTTTGTTTTCATGCTAGTTGGGAAGTGACCAAGAGCCAAAATTTCAGATCAAGATTCTTCAGTGAATAGTCCCATAATAGCTTTTAACTTAGACTAGTTCAGTTTAATGCTTGCTACCAAAACACAGTCGGATATATGGCATTACACTTCTAGGAGGTAGGAGCTCTGGCCTGTATTTTGCCTTTTGGCCAGATATAGCAGTGCCTATACAAAAGGTATTGCTGTGCTTTCTTTCAGGGCAAATAGTTGGAACTTCAAGCCAATCAGTTCTATATTAAAACTTATGTCTTAGTTAAGTCCATTCAGGACTTTGGCACAACTCTTCCCCATTCTTACATATTGTGTGATTAGAGAATAATAGAAAGTAAATCTGGGACTGGTTTACAGAGGTCACTTCCTCCTCCAGCAGAGCCTAAGATTTTTATCTGATGGGTTATTTGCCTCCTTTCTGTGTAAGGGAATGGTAGCGTGGTGCAGCCTTTCCCCTGCCTATAGGGCAGGTAGATTGACACTCCTGGAAACATCTGTCTCACTGAGTATCAGGATCACTGCTGTCCTGCACCTGTGTAGGAAACAGTACTCCCAGAGCTCCTGGATCAGAGCAGATGGCAGCACTATGCATTCACTTTACAGAAGGGCTGGAGAATGATTGTCCAAGAATAGATGGCTGACACAGCTGTGACTGCCAGCATTCAGCATGCATCCAAGTTGCTCCCAGGATTTGTCCTAGTGAATCATGCTGGAAGGGTCCACAAGTTGGGCAACCTGATCTGGCTGACGGCACTTCCTCACAGCTCCTGCATCCACAGGAAGCTTGCAAAAGTTTTTTCAACGTACCCATGAGCAACCATGTAGGGAAGGGGGGATTTTTCTTTTGACTGGATAGGATCCACCCCAGGGCTCTAACTGTTAGGGAAGCCTTTTTGTCCTCCAAATCTTTTGGATGAAGGTATACTGCTATATAGTCTTTCTCCCTGTAGAATATCTAGGGGACAAGATTCTTTTATAACCAGAAGTGTTATGACAAAATTAAATAAAAAATAAAATTTATTTTCAAATAACTTCATGACAGCTAAATTTATTAGAATTCAGTCAGCCTAAAGAAACAACAGAGCCCTGTTGCATGGGTCATGTACAACTATGATATACCCAAGCCTGAGAGAATACTGGGTAAGGAATAATCTTAGACTTTTCTATCTGGATGATGGAGAAAAAGAGCAAAGATGGCTTTGTTGTCTTTAAATCCAATATATTTGCCAAATGTATTTCTTTTATGCTGTCTTTCCCCTAGTCTGAATAAAGTCTGGCACTGCTTTATTCCGCATAAATCTTATTCAGACCCTGGTTAGCAGGGAATGGCCAGCCTCTGGTTCAAGCCTGACTCCTGTGCTGCGGTTTATGTTGTGTGACTGGGTCAGAGATCTCAACTACTGAAGGAAGGGAATCAGCAGGGCCTTCTGAGGCAGAAGGTGCTCTAGTATTCACTGCTCACCCAGCCCAGGGCTATGTGGCACTTGTGCAGACATGTACTTGGTGGGCTGTTGCCCTTTCCTATGTGTGAACTACTGCCAGAACTCCCCTTCCCCCTGGTTTTCTGAAGTATTATCCTTTGGCTGTTGGGAATAAATAGAACTTGCTACATATGTTGTATGTGACTTGCAGAGTAAGGAATTTCATCTTTTATGTTTTGTATAATGGGGGCTGGAATAAGTTTGTAAGGACTGGCCATCTGATGGGCCTTCCTGAGAGATGACAAAACTACAAAGACTGAGCTTGCTAGCGGAACAAAGATATTATACACCACCTAAAGCACTCTAGTCTGTATTCAGCAAAGAGGCCCTTCTCATCATGTCATAGAATAAATGAGGCCAGAAGGGGCCTCTGGAGGTTATCTCTGCTCAAAGCGGATTATTAGATCAGGGCCGAGCTTTGAATATCCCCAAGGATGGAGGTTCTGGAGCCTGTCTGGGCCCCTCTCACAGTGTTTGAGCATCCCTACTGTGCTTTTTTCTTTTCCTAATATCTAACCAGAATTGCCCTTGTTGCAACTTGTATGTTGCTGATCATAATATTCATCTGATTTTAGATTATGCCAGCGGGCCATGGAGTCATGCAGCTGTGAATCAACACCAATAACTAGAATAGGCTCAATACCTAATTCTATAAAGAAATCCCCTTAAAAGGGACATGAGACCAAAACTAGTATTAATAGAGCCTTTCAGTGTGCACCTCCAGTGGCACATCAGAGAGTTGTCAGTATCCCTAATACAATTTACACTGTATCAAAAACACAAACCTCAGCAAGTACAGAAAGTGAAAGCAATTTTGGAATGATCTGTGCTGGAGCAATTCCCTCCACAATAGGTCTAAACTAACCCAAACTGATGCTTTTTACACAAATGATTATAAATAGAAGCCAAAATTTTGTCAAACCAATAGTGCAAATGTAACATATTGGCCCCTTGGTGTCATTTGAAGAAAATTAATGCAGAGGGCCAAAGAGACAGAGTCTGCAATATGTAATGCTCCGGAGACATGGCTGAGATTTTGTTCCTAGTATAGCAGAAATAAATGCTCTTGGCAAGTCATAAGGGAGAAATAAGACATGTGCGTAAGTAAGATTAATCAGTAAAGCCAATGTCTATCTCATGAGTCATCTCTGACATCAAAAAGCCCAAGGTTGTTGCATGTCAAATTTGTGCTACCACAGGAAAAGAAAAAATAACAAAGAATCTCCCAAGCAAATTGTGCTCTAGATTTGGAGAACAAGCAAGCACTAGTGGTGATGGGGGCGGGGGAAGAATGGAGGCCTTTCTCTCTCCTCCTCAACAGAAAATGAAATGTGGACTCATGGACTGCGGGCATTAGTGGGGCCAGGTCCTACTAATGGTTTGCACATACTGACATACGGTGGAAAGACTGACTTTCTCAGCCTTTACTCAGGTAAACTCTCGAAGAACTAAATGGGAGTGAAACTGGACAAAGAGCCTGATTCTTTCTGATGGGATTGCTAGATCTGTTCGATCAAAGGCAAGGAAACTTTTCCTCAGTGAGGGTCAAATAGGCTTTTCCAACACCTTTGGTGAGCCACCATCGTGTGATTGAATAATGGGGGGGGAGAATGGGCACAGAAGTGTACAGCTTTGGCCCCCAGGCTGCAGGTTCCCTGCTCATCTCCCCTTTCACACAGTGTGGGCATGGGTAGACTGATGCAGAACTGCCTCTTCTCTGAGGTACTAAACAAGGAGGGCTTGATGTGTGCTGCCTTGCCTTACTTTGCAGCAAACCACTGTGCCAGCTGTTTGTCCTTCCTGCAAGGACAGGGAGCTGTAGAGTGAGAGGTGCTCGATTTCTGCAGCAGCATTCTCTGCTTTCCTCCTCAATTTCCTGGAACAGTCCAGGTTTGTGATGCACTGGGGATGGCTTTGCTTTGCAGCAAGAACAGGGCTGTCTGCAGAGTTCAGCAGAACATCAGCAGAACCAAGAGCTGTTCTTTCAGATCATGGGACTGTGATCATGGTCTGGCTCTTGTAAAAGAACATCTGTGTTGAAGGGGGCAGATATATGGCCTGTTTATCCCTTTTGTGCTTTTTTTCCTACCTCTTCCCTCCCCAGCACATTTCTAGTTCTTACTTTCAGACCTCAGTGAACCTGTCAAGCACAAGCCACCCTCATTGTGAGCAAGGCAAGGACAGATAGTGCTTTAAGTATAATGGAGCTGACTGTGGGTTGGCTGCATCTCCAGGGCAATCCCATGTTGAGCTTCCCCCCAGGAGATGCAGCACTGTGATGCTCCCAAATGGGCACAAGCCCTGAAGGCACAATCTGGCTATAGTGTTTTTGTGACAGTGGTCATGTGGGCTAGTTCACCTGGGACTGAAAGGTGAGGCCTCGTGTACTGAAAAAACATGGGTCTGTTCAGATTGAGCTAAAGTGAGCTCTGTAGGTGGAGTTTGTAACAGGCATATATCCTTTTGGGAATGAGCACAGGGCTTGGGTGGGGAGGTGAACTGAGACTGGCCAGACAGTTGTGTATAGGAAACAGTCACATAAGTATCAAGTGTCGGGAATCCTGGGCACCGGGACAGGAAGGTGGGTGGATAGGGATCCCTGTTTCATTTCCGTAGCAAGGCTCTTACCAGCCGTTGCTGTAGAAAGTGCTGTGGAATAACATTTGCTGCTGCAGTGTCAAAACTGAGCTGTTGAGGTAGGGTTTCAGCTTGCTCAGTGTATGTGCAAAATGCTGTCCTGCTCCCCTCAGGCTGAGATAAGGCTAACCGCTATCTTGCTCTTCAGGATGACTTTTTCCCCTCTGGCCAATTCCCTTTCTCATCTGCCAGCTTCCCCAGAACAGGAAAACAGCGTGGTACCCAAATACAACTTAGAAGATTAACCACTGCACAGCAAAATAGGACTCAGCAGAATAAAATTGGAAGGGGAAGACCCACCCTACTTGCATCACAAGCTCGTCTACTGTGCAGCATTTCCAAATGGTTTCTGCTGTTGAGGCCAGTAGGAAAAGACACCAGCACCCACTGCCTCCTGCTGGACAGCAGTGAGGCAAAGGCACAGCGGGGCTAGCTGATGAGACGGCAATAGCAGCAATGGGATGATGAATGCCTGCCAGCGGGCCAGGCAGCCCCAGCCAGCCAGTGTGCTGGAGCCCAGGGCCTTGCTAGTGTTGCAGCTGAGGGCAGAGTGCCAGGCTCCCTATGTGTGTATTTGCAAGACACTGTTGTCCAGTTTATGAGGTTGTGAGGGGAAGTTTTTTGAGCACTGTGTCCAAACCAGTGTGCAGACATAGAGACTTTTAAAAGCAGCAAGACTTAAGGCTAGCTCTCCTGTGTATGGGAGCTTTTAACGTAGGAATGTGCTAGCTGTTGTCTCATTCATGTTAAGCATCTTGAATGGAAAGTACAGACAAGTTAAGGAGAGGAACTGGTTGCCAAATGCATTGCTAGATAAAAGATGCAAAAATGGAGTTAAAGATGAAGTTTCATATCAGTCATTTAAAGGTTAAAATCATTCAGGGATGTTGTAATTAGCTGTGTAGTTCCAGGAAATTCTGAATAAAAATTATATTGACAAGATATCCCATCATGTTAAGAATGCACAATTAGAACTTTTGTCTTCAAGTGAAAAGGAAGAAAAGAAAAAACGAAAGCCCAATAAAGACAATAAACTAAGATTTAAAAATCAGTGTCCCCCAGCCTAGTGCTAAAAGCTGTGAGAAGGGAAAGTCCGACTCATACGGTTTCTGCATGGATTTATGCAGTTAATGGACCTAGCAGCTACCCTGCAGTTACTTTCTCTGCCTGTGTGGAGCCACTGTGTGCTCCTTGGATGCAGGAAGAGAATGGATGTACCTAAGTACTGATAAACTTATCTGCTTCTGGAGGCCCGGCATAGTGCAAGTGCCCTGGGACAAAGTACTTGCACTGCATTAGAGAGTTCAGTGATTTGTGCCTCTCTGTTTTCTGGACCAGCTTTGTATTGTCTCATAGCAGAGACATCCTGTGCTCTGCAGCTGTCATAACACTTGCAAACCACCCACTCTTCACAGGAGCAATTACATGTAACCTAACCCCATGCTGTGTGTGCAAGCTGATCTCTCCCACCGCCCTAATTCAGACTCCAGAATCCCTTTGTTTGTCAGTGCTGTCACCTCTCTAGCAATCACAGTAGACCAGCTTCATTATTTTCCAATTTGTGCTCTGGACTATGAGACCTCGGACCTGCCTGTCACCTCCCATGAGAATTCCACTTAAGGAACTCAGACAGGGTGCTATCCGCTTGAGATTCCCTCGCTAACCTCTTCTGGATTAATTAACAGGCCAATTTATTTTTCTTCTAATTTTATGAAGTTACTTGTCATCCATATTTTTTGCTTCTGGTTTAATTCTGTCTCCCATCTTCTTTTCCACAGCAGAAATTTGGATGACAACTTATTGACACTAATTTATTTGAGCGCTTATTTCAGTTTACCATCACCATCCTTTCAATTTTTCTGCTGCCACATCTCTTACTGTATCCTGGGCCAGTTTGAGTGGAGACCAAGAAGGAGAGCTGTGGCAAAAAAGGACCTCCCATGGAATCCAGTTAGTTTTATATTGTTTCATCCTGCATTTTTAGATCAGGAAATTTGCTATGATGGGCAGACCTTTCCAGAGGGGCTGCAGTTGTGGCCAATTTAGGTTTGATTTGTGCTGAAAAGTTCTGATTGGAATGCAGATTTTGGTTGCTCTGAAGTTTAATGTTTGGATCCACTCAGGATTTAGCTAGGGGGAAAAAAACCCCAACAGAATTGTTTCTAGAATAAATATGTGTGAAGTGTTCAGGTTTGACCAGAAGAGCTTTTCTGTTTCTTGGGAAACTCATTATAGTTCAAACCAAAACAAAGCTTGTATTGGTTTTTTAGTTCACTAATGTCAGTGATAATTTAGTTCACAGTTATCACTGATAACTTATTTATCCAACTTTACTCTGCATAGTTTCTGTAAAAGTTCTCTGGAAAACAACTGGAGCTGGAAATGTCCCAAAGAGACATTCATGTGATAAAAATAATCCTTCTTCAACTCATTTCTTGGGAAGTTAAGTGCCTTTCTCAAGGCTATTAAGGATCTGAACCACTGGTGTCACTTCCAAAAACTGAACTCCGGTTACCTGCAGGAGTGCCTTTGCTGGGGCGCTCTGCTCCTCTGTTACATTTGTACCTCAGTCAGGTCGTTCTGACGTTGTTGTGGGTGAAGGCTGAAAGAGCCTTTCTACCTATTTGACTTTGAAGGAAGTATTCCAGGGAGAGCACTGGTGCCGCAGATTGTGGCAGTGTCCTGTGTTGTTGAACTCTGCCTGGGCCAGCCTCCTGGGATGTAGGGACAGCATTAACTTCATTTTTATGCCTTTGTGGTGTGTATAATAAACACAAACTGCAATTGGGCAAGAAATAGTGAAAAACTACTTAGGATTTCTTTCCTGTTTCTCTGACCAAAAGTGTTAGCCAGCACTGATATAAGTGTTCCTGAGGGAGTTACGTTTCACAGTTAAAAATAGGATGTACTGGCCAATGCTTGAAATCTAAAATTAGGCACCTAAATAGAGATCTAAATAGAGTCTAAAGATAAGATCAGTTTGGAGTAGGAATCCTCAGAAACAGAATTCTGGGGTCAAACATACACATTCTGGGCAAGCCAGACATCTTATGGGGCCATTTGCGGAGTGACACAAAGATACAGGTGCTGGTATTGTAGCCTCTTCCTCCCCCTTCTATACTGAGACATACAGGAAAATGCTGTTGTTGCTTTTGTATGTGTGGGGGAGAAAGAGGCAGAGGGGCTGATGAATTTGCTCAATGCCATGCAGAGACAATGGCCAGGTGCCCAGTTTGACCTTGGTTTTACCAGGTTGGAATGGTTGCTCTTCTGTGTACTGGACCTTTTCTGGGTGATTGGTTAGTGGTCAGCTAAAGGCAGAATTGGAAAACAGCTGCAGCTTGGTTGTGCCATGAAGTCACTAAACCCAGAGACTGTCAGAAGGGAGGAAGAATGGCAGTGAACCATTAGGATGGCATGGACTGTCTGCCCTTCAGGAGCTGGCCCTTGGGTCACGTACATTCAAGCCACATTCAAGCCAGGATCTTCTCCCTAAGTGTAAATGGGCTGCCTCTGCATGGGGACTGTAGTTGTGGTTGGTCCTTGTGCAGTGGGTTTGGGTCCCATCCTACTCCCTGCAGGGCTATATCAGAGCTAGGCATAGCCTACCTGTGCATAGCTAGGGGAATTGCCTGAGGGAAATCATGGATTCCGGGGTGGGGAAGGTGCATCTGACCAAGGGTTATATAAAGGGAAGAGATGGGAAATACAGCAATTTTTCTGGCCAATAGATGGTGCTCTTCAGCTGATTTTCTGCCTTGAGCAGAGTGTTCTATAACAGCTTGAAGCAAACCCTTTCACATTGTTAGCTCCAGTAAATTTTGTCTGAACTGGGTTGAACTGCCCCATTATGAAAATCAGAACAAGCTTTGGAAGCTCTTTTCAGAGTGGGCCAGTCCGATTAGCAAGGCAGATTTTTTTTCCATTTGTAATTATGATTTTATTTAAACTTAAACAATTGTTACACAATAAAAAAACACCCGCCCCCATGTACAGTTTGCTTCTGGCGGCCTGACAACATGTGACTCTTAAATTACACAATGACAAGCCAGTGGCATTACAGTATCAAATAGGAACATAGCATGTTCTAAACTTACTAAAGCCCTAAGTAATCAGACTGTGACAAACTAACACAACTAGACAGTAAATCAAAGCAAGAATAGTTCCTTCCTGGCACTTTGGATCCTTGTGATGTAGGGTCACATCTGATTTAGGCCAACTGACAGCTGTGTTCTGAGTGAAGATAGTGCTGCTATGCTTTCTTCTGCTCCCAGCTGGGTGCTTATGCTATTTCTGGGTCAGCAGTGACAATAGTGTGGCCACTGAATGAGGTGGATCGGCTCAGGGCAGGCTTGCTAGATCAGCAAGTGGGTCCAGTCTGTCCCACACCCACCCAGTGGTCTAGTCTAATAGAGGAATGTAGGGGGTATTTTGCTAATGCACTTTTGGGTTTTTTTTTTCTTCAGTAGCCTGGGCTTACACTGTCTGATCATACAACTGCTCCTCAGTTTTGCCTCTTTTTACTTCTCTGAAAGTATTTTGGTTAATGTACTTTTCTTGAAAGGTAGTTTGTGTCTCCTGCTCTTGCTCCCAGCTGTGTCATCCTATCACCTTTCTTCTGCCAGCTCTGCTGCTTTTTGGGGACATCTGTGACCTGATTCAGTTCACTAATCTAGGTGAAAATTATCTGTGGAGAAAGGCAGCAAGACCTTCCCTCTTTTAGCAACAGTGAGCCAGGAGATCAGATTAGCTGCTCATGAAACTGCAGCTGGAATCTCCAGGAGCTCGATCTTGCTCTCATTGAGGTCGATGGCAAAATTCCACTTGACTTGAATGCCACAGGAGCAATCTCTGTGCTCCAGTCTTGCACGTGCTTATAAAGAACAGCACAGGCATAGGTTTTGTGCCTCCTCGGAGTTAAGCATACCAATATGTGCTTCATAGAAGCTACCTGTTGCCTGTGATGCCTCACCCTTAGGAAAGCAATATTTTAAAGAACTCACAGCTGCTTACAGGAAGGCAGTATATCACAAGGAGGAGATGTGTTGCATCAAAGACAGTGCTACATCTGAGATTAACTTCCCAGCTGTCTCTTGATTTACTTATAATCAAGGGCATGTGAGCTGCAACTTCCTTTCTTTACTTTTCCTTGTCAGGAGGACCTGTTTAATGCAAAGCTAGGAAGCATGACAGGACATTTTGTTATGCTTTGTTGGTGGTTTATGTGGCCAGCACTAGCCTAAGTCACTTTATTGGAGGTGTGGAGCACAGCCTCCACCATTAGCTCAGGAGAAAGTATCCAATCTGTTCAAGCTGGCAGGAGTTTCTTGTTAACAGCCCTTCCCTCAAAAGTGTTATCACAGCGATCTAATGCATTTTTATGGGTATGAAATCTTCCCCTGATTACCGAGCTGAAAGGAACATGAGAGCAATTTGTTCCGGTTAATAATCAGGAGGCTTAACTTGAAATGAGTTGGAGTGAAAGCAAGTGTAAACCAGATGCAGAAAGAAGAGAGTTGCAACCTACTGAGGAAGTGCTTGAGGTTTCTTGAGCAGATTTTTCTTTAAAACAAAAAATAACATGTTGAAAGTGCACATCAAATCCCTGATGCTTTGTCTTTCCACTGCAAAGGCATAAGTGTGTGCTGCTGAGAACAGGGAGAAGCATTCCTTTGAATAGCATGTGTGGGAGAAAATGAAAATGGTTGAACTGTGCCATTATAACTCTGGAATGGGCCTCTCTTGTGGCTGTTATGAGGTTGCCAGAACAGCACAGGCTGTTGCTTTTTCTTTACCTGATGGCCAATAAAGAAAGTTCTTATCAAGACTATCTTGAGTTTTACGTGACTTTGTTTCTGATTCTTGTAGTCTATGCCAACTGATAAATTTAGAAGAGGTGCTTAGATGGATGAATATCTTAGTTTCTAACTATCTACAAAAGTAATAGATCAAAATAAAATCAAATCAGTTCTCTTTTTCTCCAAGATATTGGTCTATTTGATTACGTACCCAAAAGGTCCTGATTTCCTGGTGATATCCTGGAGGTATTTGGAATAATTCAAGGTTCAAGTATAGAAGTATATTGAGGTGAAGAGGGGCAATTCTCTACAGTGTTTAGTCTTACTTGTGTTATGATTTCCATGTTAGGAAGCATCAGTGACCTGTCCTGAAGGAATCTAAAGCATGGAGCCTGGCTAATGGCAAATCCTGCTCTTAGCTCAATAGATACGTTATTGGTTCTGTTAACTAAAACTACAGATTGGTCTGAGACACAAAGTTAGTCAGTGTCTAGATTCACCAGAATTTATGGAGGCTCAGATCATCTTTTCAAAGGCAGATTTAGCAACAGCGCATAGATTCAGAAGCTAGATGGTGTTGACAGCTGACTTGGAGTTGCATCTAACAGCAGCATTTTTCTAAATATTGGATCAGTGCCTGAAAGGGAATCCTAGCCCTGGTTGTCTTAACAGAACACACAGCCATTGCTCAGCTCTGTGTATTTTTGTTGTTACCTTATAAGTTCACTGGTACTGCTGTTCTTTGTCAGAAGGTTTAATATATCCCAGAGCACCCATGAGTGTCTGTCTACTGGAGGCTGTGTGTCCACTCTGTAGTGTTTATTTCCCTGGAGCTGAGTGGGTGGTAGCCATCAGAAAAGGAGTTCACCCTCTTTCTGATTAGAGTAGTTTTTTTCCTCTCTAACATACTTGTCTCTCATCTCGCATTTAACTGAGTCTAACGGATCCTCTCTTTGGAAGCTAGTTGTGAGGCATGGGGCACATCCTTCTTTCCATAAATCTCAGTCTTAACAGAACTTCACATGACTGCTGACACTCCTAGTGCAGAGCTTTGGCTGTGAGGCCAAGTCTGGCCAAGGAGGCCACACAGCTCTAGCTTGCCTGAAGCTGTATATAAAGCATGAGGCCTTCTCTTTAACACTTGCTTTTTATTTTCTGCTACTTCCTTTCTTTGGAGGGTAATGTTGTAGCTACCAGTTTGGCCTGGTGGGTCCTACCCAGTGCAGAATGTCCCTGGTCTGCTTGGGCTCTGCTAGCTTGGATCCTATATCAACATACAAGAAGGATTTATTGCCACTGGCAGATTCAAACTTGTTGTTTAATCTTCAAGATTTTTTACTATTCAGGTGGGACTGGCCAGAGTTTCTTGATCATTTATCTGCCAATTATCTGGGTGAATTATAGATTTTAGCAGTACAATAGTAGTTAAGCAGGGCTTGCTTTCTTCCAGCTCATTAAGCCACTTAGTGTTGCATTAATCTCCAGATCACGTCAGCCATACAATAATGTGACCATTTACATTTGTTGAGAACTAAACCTTTGCTGAAACACAAAACATCCATGGCTTAGTGACTATTAGAGGTGCAGGTTATTATATTTATTTAACAGAAGGAACATAAATCTGGGCAGAGGAACTTTGGGAAAACATCTCTTAAAGTAAGGCCACATTCTACTGTGCATTTGGGTATATTAGTAAAGCAGTGACTAAAAAATGGTTGTCAAGGAGAAGGAATTCATTGTTCCTCAGATCCTGAGAAGTCTCAGCCACTTCAGGAGAGGCCATGAATAGAAGTGTGATCCTTTGTCTCAGGTAATGGCCCTCTTACCTGCTCCCTGTTGCAGCACAGCGTGCGTGCACAGACAGGGAGGGTGGCAGGTGAAGCAGGTACAGCATTAATCTGGGGGCAAGCTGCATGGTGGGACACATTTTTTCTCCAGGGTGTGTGTAATGGATAATGAATAGTACATGTTGTGGAAGTGGTTCATTTCAGAATGTTTTATAGATCACAGACTTTGGGGTGATCCTGAAGACTGGTTTCCTGATACTATATTTTCCCCACTTCATCAACCCACTTTTTGTGAGGAAAAGCAAAATGTTTCTAATCTTCTTGAGAAGCTGCCCGCAGGCACAAGATGAAATCTGTTGGTGAGAATTGCCTAGTCTGATAAGGATGGCCTCACTTGAAGAGATGTGGTAATTCTGTGTGACTCATCTGATGAAATTGATGCCCTCTCTTCCTTTGGTCTGGCCCAGCTGGGGCATTCTGAGTAGCCCAAGTTCCAAGATCAAAGTTCATTCACTTGGTAGCTTTTGCTGTAGTTGTGCTTCACAGTTTTTTGGAAGACACTTTGCAGGTGAGTTTGCATTTAAGGTAGAGTTGAAAGCAGAAGAAAGGTACAAATGAGCTGTGGTTTAGAGCTGACTGGGAAGAGCTGTGTCCAGGGAAAGGACTCTGATACTGACACTTGTGGCACAGCAAAGCTAGAGATAGAGACCCTAAGCCAGAGGTAGAGGCCATGCTGTGTCCTGAGCTAATGGGGGAGGCTATGCTCTCCATCTCAGTACAGTAGTGCTGTACACATAAACCTGCAGGAAGATATGAGGAAATATTCTGTCATATTGCCTAGCTTTGCATTAAACAGGTCCTTTCAACAGGGAAGAATAAGGGAAGCTGCAACTCACACTGCCTCTGATGACAAGTAAAACAAGAGGCAGCTGTGAAGTTAGCAGGGTCCATTGGAAAAATGGGGATATGAGGAGTGGATGCAGGGAATTATTTGAAATGAGATGTTTCCTCTTGACTCCCTCCTTGCTTCCCTCCTTTCTGCAGGGACAGTTCTACTGACATCTTTTGCCAATCGAAAAACTGTAGTTCAATAAAACTCCATTTTCCAACAGTAAAATACTGAATACAAACCACAGTGGCCGTGCTGACCCTGCTACTTGTCCCAAAAGCCTCTTTATAGTAAACAAAGTTGGATCAATATGAAATTTTTGGGTCAAGCTCAGTTTTTCCTCTTTTACTAAAAGGATACTCCTAAGTATCCTTTAGAAGGATACCAGCTAAGTCACCAGCCCTGCCTTTTTACACCAGTCCAACACCTGTGGAGAACATTGCCTGATCTGTCATAACTAACCAGTCCCATGGTGACTGACAGAAAAATAATTTGAAGAGAAGCATTTTCAAATACAGAATGTGATGTCTCACATGTTTCAAACTGCTGTTTTTTCTGGTACAACAGAAATATTCTTTAGGGACAAATAGGCTGTGTTAAAGGCTGTGTAATTTTTAAGTAAGATTAATCAGTATCCTTTGCTCCTACTCACTGAGTCATTCTTTGCCTTCAGAAACACCAGGCGGTTGCAATCTGCTCCTCAAGTTCATTCTACGGTTGGTTCACAACAAGCCCCTGAACCTGCAGTACATCACTAGCTCTGGCAGTGTGTGGGTAAACATCCTCTGAGAAACTAAAGCATGGGGCTGAAGGAAATTCGCTGTGTTTCTGTTGCTGAGGGAACCAGAGTGCTGTTTAATCTTCCATTTCCTAAATGGAGAACTGGTCCACAGTGACCCAACATTATTGTCATCTGGAAGATTTGAGACTATTTCCTAGTCTGATGTCTGAACTGGAAGCGAAAGGGATGGGATCCAGTTGTCACAGCTGGTGCAAATTGGATCTTGTGCTTAAGCATGAACGGAGTTATGACAACTGAGTGGGAGCTCCTTCTAAATCGGAGGGATTGCCAGATGTAGCCAGAGTCTGTAGCTCTCCTCCACAGCTCCCTTCTTGATATCTGCAGTCTGACCTCGGGGACAGGGTCTTAGTTAAAGTGTGCTGTTTCACTTTGTGTATGCAGTCTCAGTGACTGTACAGTGATATCAGAAAAGCCAGGCAGAGCTGAGTGTCAGCAGGATATTCATGGATGCCTTCTCTTTCAATCACTGGAACAGATATCCTGCCTGGTTTAACTTTACAGAAACTCACGTGATGTTACCATGGCTGAGCTATATGTGATGTTTGGGAAAAAAAAAAAAAAAAGGTTTTGAGTGAGAGGGCAAGACACTCTTTGGGTCCCAACCTGCTAAACCACTAGTTCTTTTCTGTTACCACTCTCTCTAGTTATGTTAGCAGCTGCCTAGGCACTGAGCAACCACTCAAGACTCGATAGCGGTTGTGGAGGCCAGAAGCTGTTGGGAAAGTTCTGATGCTGTCCTGGGCAGTGGTGTGAGACTGGGGCATGCATGTGCTCACGCACGCATGCTGGCCAGCGTGCTACAGTGTTTCCCAAAGGGCCATGCAAAAAATAACTTAAAGAAGGAAATGGTCTTGTTAAAAATATTTTCAGAATGCAAAATAAATTCTCATCCAAGAAAAGGTATTGCTTTGGAAAGAAGCCAGAAACAAAATACACACATGACCTGCAATGACCACAGCTTCTCTCTGCTGACCCTGGCTTGCTTCTAACCCCCTCAGAGAATGTAGTATTGATTAGAGAGAAGGCCAGCAGCTTCTATTCTTAATTATCTGTGCAGTGAAAAGATCAGATTGGCAGGGTGATGAGCTCCAATAGCTCCTTGGCTCAATGAAGAGATTGCCCAGAAAAACAATCCGACCCTGCTCTTACAGGTTTTCTTGTGATGGGGAGGAGATGGAAAGCTGCAGAAAAATCTGCTCAGTAAACAGAGCAAAACATGTAAAATCCATCTCTTCTCCAAATACAAATGTATTGTTATTTAATCAAGGATAGTTATTCTAGCAAGGAAGAGCCAGTCTTTACTGGATTGTGTCAAAGCAATTATTTTTAAGATTCACAGAAAGAGAAAGCATTACAAGATTCATTTAGGAATTTTTACAAGGAGTAGACCCTTCTGTAAATATTATGTAAGCATCTTCAATCTGCACACACTACTAGAGTCAAACCAACAATGTGTCTTTGCCAGAAGTCCAATGCATCACTCTTCATAGTTAATGAGATTCTTTCTCTTGACTGAACAAGTCTTAGACAAAATCTCAACTCCTTTTAGTGAAGGATGGGAGGAAAAAAGGATTGGCAAAATAAGAAACTTCCCAAAGAAAACAAGCAATTCAATTTGTGCAAAATTATATGCCAAACTTAAATTTAGAGCTGTCTGGGCATTTTTCAGCAGAAATACTGAATTGTAGCAACTATGGTATCTTGTGGGAATATCAGGTTTGGGGAAATTTTTGTTCAGAGGAGGTTTTCAGTTTCAGGATAACATTTCTGATGAAAATGAAATACTCACCTGTAGAATTCAAATATCTGGATGATTGGGACATTTATTCTTGGTCTTAGCTCAACAGAGCTGGGATTTGAGCTTACATCTTCCATGTATCAAATGATTACTTGCATGAAAATACTGCATTGTCTCTCCCAGGTTGGAGACTAGATCAAGTTTGCCTTGATCTTCCTGCAAAGTATTTGACAAAGCTGCTGTTAAAATATCCAGTAATGAGGATTTCACAGTTTCCCTTGCCAACATTTTGAGGACTTTTCTGCCATGACAGTTACTTTTCCCTAGCATTTCCTCAAAATATCTTTCTCCCAGTTTTTCTCTCTGTCCTACATAGGGTGGCCATGCAAAACAAGTGATCATCTTTTTTATAACAACCTTTTGCTGAAGCTCATTACCTTTAACATTCCTTGCTTGGTTGCAGAAAGGTGCACTGAATCTCTGTTGCTGTACATCAGCTTTCAGTACCTGTGTCAATTCAATGATTTCCTTTCATGCCAGTGGATTTCCACTCTAATCAAACTGGGGGGAAGAATCTCCCTTCTTGCCACACTGTTGCAGTATCAGAATGGCTTGAGCAATTGGATTCTTCTAGGCACCCTGGAAAGCCCACGTCCGTCCCTAGCTGAATTGTAGTGCTTCTCCCAAGACTCTAAACAGAGGAACTTAAAGCCCAACCAAGATGAGTCTCAGTGCTCCAGCTATCTTACCACTGCATGCACTACCACCTATAGAGGATCAGAAATCAACCTCTGTAGCAGACTCTTGTCTCAGACCCTTGAATTGTTCGAGGAGACTCTGTCTGAGGTCATAAGCAGTGTTTTTCTGAGAGCGAGGGTCTCCCGAGTACGATGCTGCATATTCTGTCTCTAGTCTGGTGCTCTTCCAGGTGGCTCTCATTGGGGAACAGCCAGCTTGCATGAAGGCTATTGCTTCCTGGCCTTCAGTGATGCCTACTAGTGGGATGGGCTGGAATGTGTGTTCAGATGTACCTATGGAAGTAGGTGTATGGGTACTCAACTTCCCCTCTTGTCTCTTAACTCTCCATTTGCTTTACAATATCAGTGTCAGGGCAGTTGAAAGGGCAAAGGGAAACTCCACATAAACAGCTGGAGAGAGAAGAACTTTCATTCCCTCTACAAAATAATTCTACCATAAAACACCAAAGAGTCCTAACCAGCCCTTCCCTTCCCCCGTCTCCCCCAAGCCCCTGATTTGCCTGATTAGATTCTGGATAGCAGATTTTCTGAAGACAAGGAGAAGAAATTCTCAACTGACCCTTGTGGAAGACCTTGCAGCTGCCTGTCTGAGCTTGTTAGAGTGGCATCATTGTGACCCTGGTCCTCTATCTTCCAAGGCATTTTGTCTTGATTCAGCAATTCCCCATCACTGGGAAAGGTGAAGGTAGCTTTTCTGAAAAGCTGGGCTTGGGCTTGTGTATCTCAGCTAAGGCTGGCCTTTGCAAATCTAGTCAGGTAGCAGCAGCAGGAATGGGTTGTACCTACCTAGTGGTCATACTGGAATTGATGTAGTTAAAAAAGCTTCTGGAAATACTTCTGATAAGAATTGTATCAGTTGTTTTAATGGGACATCTTTCAAGAAAAAAATCTTTCAGCATGAGCAGTTTTGCCTCCATGACAGCACAGGTGGGTCAGGCAGAGTGTTTTGTCATCCGTGTTCTAGGGAATGCATGACTTTTCAGAGCCCTGACAAACAGCACACGCCCAATTCTATTGGAGCTAATTAGCCACCAGTGGAGGAGTGTCTTCAAAATGATGTATTCCCCTCACTGAACCCACAGGGCTGCCCTTGTTTCACATCTGTGTCTGATTACACATCTTGAACTGTAAGGCAGCTGTCTTACAGGTTCATTTTCTGTAGGAACTCAGGAAATTACTCAGAAAAGCCACTGACACTACCTACCACTTACTGCCAAATCTCTTTCACTCGTCAAGTGAAGAAGTCTATTGCAGGGAACTGTTGGCATGCAACATGGTCAACAGCAGCCTAACAATTAGCCTGGAATTTATAAAGTTCTGCTGAATGATTGCAATTTACCCTAAGTGTTACCACTTGATGTGTATTCTAATGGCATATGAAGCAACCCCCCAAGGACTATTGCCCTTCTCTCCCACTATCAAATAAGAAGTGATTCTACAAATTACAGTGAAATCACAGTGGGATTGATTAAGTGTAAGAGGGATAATATATGAATGAGGATGTAAAGTGATATTTACATGCAGGGCATTACTATAGTGAGACCTATTCAGCTACAGAAAAGTCTCATTAGGGAACTGATTTTTGTAATGTTGCTTCAAAATGTTGGCATTGTTTTTTACTGTGAGGAGCAGCCTTCAAAGAACTGCAAAAATGACTTTTTCACTTCTGTAGTCCGTTTTAATTCAGGAAAAGATAAGTGACTTGGAACAACTTAAACTCACTCCTTTTCTAGTTATTTTCCTGATAAAAATGAATTGAAGGACAAAAGGTGATTTCTTAAGTGCCTTGCCAACAACTATACAGTAATTACTTCCAGAGGGCATGCAGCCCACCAGTGTTGACTTGAATGAGAATTTAGAGCTTTTGATGATGTTGGTTGACTTTTCCCTTTGATTTCAGCCTTACTGCTTTGGGCTATGATCTCTCAGATCTCAATGTTAAGCAAGATTCAATTCCACCAAAACTTGGCTGGGAAGCAGCCAAGAGCAGGTGTTTCAGGAAATAGTGTTGGTTTACTGAGATATTTTATGTATTAAATCAGCGTCCCAGCAAAGTGTTACAGTCACTGTGCTACTGAAATTGCTTTGGTGGAGATATAAACACCAAAATCTTGTTTTTAAAAGCATAACCTTGTTTGCTGGGATGTACTTGCCAGATAAGCTTTGGTAACTTTTCTCATGAGTTTTCTTCTTGATTTCTGCACTCTAGCTGTTATAATGCTCTATGATTCAGATGACTAGTGATATACAAAAGAGGTCAAAAACCAGGTCAATGCAAATTATTCACAAACAGATCAGAGGCTGAAATTTGTTTGTATGAAACATTGACCAAATGGATTAGACTGATAAATTTGTAAGAATCAAGGGATAATGGGAATCCTTAGAGCCACCATTGTCCTCAGTTTGAGTTTGCACTGGCCACAAACTGGCCTCACAGAGTGGATTGGGTCCATTATATAAACAGGAGTTGTGTGTGTGCTAGCATGAAGGAACAAGTCTTCTGAATGTTGCCAAGTTACCTAGAAGACAGGATATATATGTTCTATATATCCTATATGTTCTATATGTTCCACATATAGAACCCCAGAAAGCCAAGATCATTAACTTTTTTTTGAATTCTTTTTGTTGTTTTTTCATCATGTTTCAAACCTTGTGTTAGATGCAAGGAAATGACAAGGATATAAAAAAGAGTAAGGTCTCTTATGAAAAAACATGACTCTAGAATTGAGATCCTCAAAACCAAGTTCCTGAAATCACTATTGGTACAAGGAAGAAAAACAAAAGGGGTGGGAACCTCCTTGGCGGGAAAGGATAGGAAAAAGTATAAAAAATATATATTCCAGGATGAAATGAGCAATCATTAAATACCACCATTTTGCCAGAAAGTTCCACAGATAATATTTATTCCTATTCTGGAAATAATAAATCATTCAGTGTTTTCATTTCTTAAACTTCCTTCCTCAGATTCATTGCACTGGAACTCCCTTCTGTCAAACCAGTAATACAATTTTATAATAAGTAGCCTTTGACATTACTCTCAAAACAAATGAGAAATTTCTGATACTTGGTGGAAAATGTTATACTGATAGATGTTTCAAGAGGTAAAGAAAGAGGATCTGGGGGAGTGCAGATAAATGGACACTTTGCAATCCAGCTTTCAGTGACTGGTGTCTGTCTGCATACTCCCAGCCATGTTTTGCAATTTATTCCATCAAAATTTTAGGCTAGTGCTGCAGTGCTGGGGTCTTGCCCCATGCCTGCTAACCTTTGCACAGACTTCAGGGTGTATGGGGTGAGCCCATGACAAATATCTGTCTGGAAAGCACCTGAGAACAAAAAAAAAGGAACTCAAAAGTTGTATGTAATGTTGACTAAAAGATGACATTCAACTCATGGATCCTGTTTGTGAGTAACCTCAGGCTGGCACGCTCCATGGCGCTGAAGGACTTCGGTGTTCTGACAGGCACAAAGCACTCATATGCAATCCTGCCTGCATGAGTCAAAGCTAGCGTAAGCTTCCAGCTTCAGAGCATGGCTGGAGAGCTTAATTTCATACTGCAACTTGTGATGTTTAGCTCCAGAGATCCCAAAGCTTGTCAAGATGGAATCTGTTTTCCCAGCTTTTTGTATCTCTTTGACCTTTGTCTCCTTTCAGAGACAGCAGATTTCAGTGCACATCTCCAGTTAAAATTGGTGCAGACTTGAACTGGAGAGAGGCAGGTTAGGGCTGTAACCCTGAAGGGCAGCAGAGGGAAGCTGGGGCTTGCATGGCTGGTTTAGCAAGTTCCCCTTGGCTTGATCAAGACTGAGGGGGAGTTGGGGGGGCAGGTCTGCAGAGGACGGAGGTGAAGGTATCAGGCCACAAAAGGCAGAGAAAAATTAAAATGATAAACCCTTTGAATTGTCAGATGATTCATCTAATCAGAGGAAGCAGAGAAAAGCAAGCCAGCTGCCCGAAGTAGAGGGCCAGAAGAAAAAAGTGTTGTCATCCAACATGTATGTAATAGTCAATAAAAACAATAATTCCTCCAGTGTTTTGGGTGAAAGTGAGTGTTTAAATTCTCCTATTACTTCTTTGGTGGTGCTAGGAGTAGGACCAGGAATAGCTCCTCCTATGTAGAGCCCTCTTCTCTGCTGGCCATGTGCATGATTATGGATGGTCTGTTCCTACTGAGGACAGAGAACTCCCATCTTCCTAGCTGACTATGACTGGAAGTGGTGAGCCCTATTGTGGTGTAAGTGGAGGTGTAAACAACTGCAAAAGAGAAGAATTCATGAATCCAATAACAGCTGCCTAGCTTTTAAAGCTTTACAAGATTTCCTGGAAGCTAGAGAGCTGTAATCAACCAAGACTGAGTATTGAACAAATGAGTTGCAGTGTTTGGGTTGGTTTTTTTATTTTTGCTTTTAATTTAAAAATTATTTGTTGGAGGGAGAGACTGAATTAAATCAAATTGCTAAAAGACCACAGGGGAGCTCTAAGTGATCTTTTTTAGATGGAGTACATGAACTTTGGTTGGGGGTCTTTGGAGTCTTTAATCTTTGTTGCTGTTTATTTTTCATAGCTGTCACTCTGTGTAATTCTAATTATTAGTTTTGTTAGTGGAGTCATGAAATGCCCTGTTGACTTAGAGTCCAGTGTTTGGGAACCTTAAGTTGACTGGCTGAGTTGTGACAAGTGCATATCATTTGAGTCTCCACAAACTCCTCTGCAAGGTTTGAAACAGCCGTGACAATTATTCGGCCAGCTGAAAAAGACACAGTACCAAAATTAATAAAATGCGTTCCAGAAAAGCAATTTCCTTTGCCTTTCCCTGTCCTACTTCCCTGCTTTATTTCACCTTTTGTCCTTCAAAAAGTGAATTTTCAAATGAAATAATGTATGCTACATGATACAGCTTTGGGTTTTTAAGTGAGCTTAGAGTTGAAATCAGAGAGGTGGTGGGGATTCAGTTTGACCTCAGCACTTGCCAGGCATGTAAAAAGCAAGTAGACACTGCACAGTCACTAAAGGGAGCTGAAGAAGTGTGACATAACAGTCAGAGCAGGGGTGGCTGAGTGGTCCTAAGTCCACCAGCTAAGTAATATGTGAGCTGCCCTTCCTCCTCAGGCTCTGCACCTTGCAGTCCACACCAGGGCCATCCATATGATGCTGCTTTTTCTTAGCTTTTTAAGCATGACACTAAAGATGTATTCTGGACTCCCAGCAGAGTTCCCCTTTAAGAAGTAATATATGCATGTCTTTTACCTCCTGACCCAGACTTCACAGACTTGTTTGTACTTACAGGTAGGTAAAAGAAGTAGAGTGCGGATATCTAGCAGAGAAGACCAAGACTCAGAGATGATGAGATGGTGCTGACTTCATATGTGGGAGTTTAAAAAAATTCCCATGATTGCATTGGATGGTGATCACAAGGAGTCAAGATAAGGGTTTTGCACCTCAGATGGTCACTGAATCATAGCTTAAGGGCTTCTTTGAGGTTGGTCACAGTGATCAGTGTGGACATGCTGTTGGACTGAGGAGTCCAGCCTTTACTTTCAGATGTGGTCACGACTAGCATGCAAGTGCCTAACTCTTTATTTTTGCAAATGCTAACTAGTCCTACTCTTACACTATTTACTGTCTGTGTTGAGGCTGTGATACTAAATTTAGAATGTTCCTACTAGTGTAATGGGCACTTAATTGCCGCAAGGACTTGCTGTGACTGCAAGCAGGCAGAGCCAGAGATATAAATCTGTATGAGTATCTCAGCCAAAGGCAGTAGTTTATTGGCCTCAAATGGAGGTCAGAATATGGCCCTGAGATATTTATGTCCTGCATATATCAATGTGATATATCAAATGCTCTTAAATAATCAGCTGACGTTTACAGATGTAAATGAATTCTTGACTGTCTGCACCTCCTGACCACAGCACAAAGACATCTGTCAGGCTTGATCCATCAAACTGAAATTACCTGGGTTGTCCTGGTTCTCTGTCCACATATGGCCTTTAGACTCTGCGCAGGGAAGGATGGCCTTTTGTTAGAGAGCCAGCTGATATGATGTACTGTCAAGATATGATCTGCAATTTTTGAGCTTTGCTCTGAGCTTAGCCACTGGCTCTAGCTGTGAGCAGTAGCAATTCATCACCTCTTGCTGGTACAGGACAGCCTAGCAAAGAGATCTTTGCCAGGGATATCCAAGGGTCCCCAGCTAGTATCTGCACCCAGCTTGCATTTCTGAGCAACTAGTGTTATGTCAAGCTAGATCCCCCCTTTACTTACGCTCCCCAAGCTGTATGAGGTAGACTTTTTAATTATTATTTTTCAACACTACCAAAACATTGTACAGTTGCTCAAGGAATCAGGGCTGGGCCAACGGAATTCTGAATATCTACAAAGAACTTCTAACTGAGATTAGTTATTTGCTTACTTATGCATTGAACATACATAGCCCTAGGCAAACTGTGTTGAAGAGCAAGCTAGACAAACAGCTAACACTGCTAATATTGACCCAGAACTCCATCTAGCTTTACAGACCCCTTTAAAAGGAAGCAATCAAGAGAAAGTTCCATGAGATCCTGAAGGCTGCTTGTTTGTTTTTTCACATGCTGCTCAGCTTGGGAGGTGAAAATACCTTTGTCAGTTTTATTTCCTCTTTCTCAGGCATTGGTCAGTTGTTGATGGCTTTGCATTTTCAGTGCTGGAAGGGCAGTGCTGAAATACATCTTCAAAAATCATGAAAAACATTCTGGTTAAAGAAGGTTTTGGATGATTTTTTAAAAGCTTATTTATCCAATGTGAGTGTCAGCTCTCATTGCTGAGCTTTGTTTTAAGATTTTTCAAATAACCTAATTATTCCTACATGTGATTGTCACTCATCACCTTTGGTGACACACAAATTGTCTAGCAGGTAATTTTCCAGTCTGAAATGTACAAAGTGGATTTTCCAAATCTTTCTCAGCTTGATGATGCTTTCTGGACAGTGGAATATAAATGCCATTTCCAAGTGGGATTGCTGTTATTATTCCCAGATGTTCCAGTTCTTTAGTTGCCTAAATATAGTTGTTGGTGAGGGTTTTTTAGGCTTTCAGGGCAGAGGGTCAGCTTGAAAGGGATTTAGAATTGTAAAGTAAACAATTTCTGGATTTTGAGCCTTATCAGCTCTCACTTTGAGTGTGATGGGAAAGCCTTTAAGCTGCTCTTGTCAACCCAGGGAGATAAAACTGGCATTTCTGAGGTCTCTCATAGAAAAAAAAAAAAGTTGAGGTCCAAGTCACAGTTTAGGTCACAACTTTCATTGGTGTACATTAGCCCCACTCCACTGGCATCAGTAGACCTGAACTGCCTCACTCTAGTAGGTCCCAGCAGCACTTTACATTTTCTTGTCTCTTCTACTTTTCATGGTCCTCTTTCCTCTCTTGTTTGTGATGGGGCATTCTCTAGTCTACTTTTAAATCTTTTCTTATAGAGCTGTAATTGGATCCCTCTTTACCCAATCTTCCTCTTCCTCTTGCTTCTCCCTCTGAAAATAAAAAAGAAAAAAAAAGTCTACTTTTCACCTATAAACCAGAAAGAGCTAGAGAAGCATTTGGCAAAATTGCTTTCTTTTCAGTCAAAAGGTTATGACAAACATTCCGTTTTCTACAGAAAGCAGGCATTTTTCATATACTCAGAAATTTTCACTTACTCAGGGATCTGAGTTCTGTCCAGAAAAGAGTTTTGACAAATTCTTCAACCAGTCCTAATTTTTCTTCATCAGGATTTTATTTTCTTCTCCATTGTTTCTGTTTCTATAACCTCTTGAGCAAAGTAAGATCCCTATAAACATTTGAGTATAAGATGAACTTTCCAACCTATGGTATTTAGGTGGATTAAAAGCAAGGTGGAATAAGTTTGCCGGTGCCTGATTTTTGACAACTCTGGCCTAGACGCTTCCTTTATAGGTCAGTAAAAGCCTTGTTATATGTTTGTAGAGTCAGCTGAAAAAGCTGTCTTTCCTCATAGACTGAACTAGTGCAATCCTGAAGCTCTCTGAAGTCACTGAGATAAAGACCAGGCCTTGAGAGAGAGCACAAAAAATACCCTAAATGCACAGCCCTGGTCCTTGGATACATCAACATCTTTTGAAGCAAATGGCAGAGGGAATAAATAGAATTCTGTGTCTAGATTCAGACCACACCAGATAGCTCAGCATTGCTCTGATCTGTGAATGCTGCCATCAGTAATAAATTCTGGTCTATCCCCATCATTTCAGAATATGCAATATCCATGTCCGAAACCCAGCCAGTGAGGCCATCCAAGAAATGTTCCAGGCTTGGAAATGGGGAAAGCTGGTAGGGCTTTTTCTCTACAACAGAGGACAGTGTCAGCTGAAAGATTCCCAGACACCTTCTGTGCCTGCTGCATGTTTAAGAGGATGTATATATGCAAATATTTTTAGGCCACTTACTTCCTTCTAGCTGGTATCTAATGACCACAGGTTGGATCTTGGTGTGGGAGACGCCTGTAATACTTGCAGAGTATTGTCTAGTTTTCAGTATGTCTCCCGTTATCTTGCCTGACCAGCCTAATCTAGTTCACAACGTTTCTTATTCCACCCAAGGTTTTTTCTTACTTGCAGGGTATTGTTGCTGGGGGGAGTTGGGAGACAATCAAGTAGCAAAATATAATCAAAACCTGGGAAATGCATGCAGTCTGTTTGAAACAGACTTGTTCCTGGGAGAAGGATTGTGTCTAGCCAGTAAATGGTACATGAGATGAAAAGAATTTCTCTATGAGAAGATTTCTGGTAATTTAATTACTACTAACTGCCATCCAGTGCTGCTAGCGGAAATGGCTACAGTTTTCAGCCAACCTGCTGTGAAGAGTGAATGGGGCATGAGGGTAAATTTAATATATTCTGGCTTAGTGATTAGCATTTGAGTTCAACATTGTAGCCTTTAATGGGAGCTCTGTGACTGAGTGTTCTCTAGTAGCATTGGTTTCCATGACTGCTTCTGTGTCAACTGTTTTTCACACATGCTTTATAACTTACTGTACAGCATGTGTTTAGTTTCACAGTCTCTGCTACAGTTTTCAGGAAACCTGTGACATCTACTGAACCCTGTGTGGCATGGAGCGATTGCCTGCCATAAGGAATAAGAGAACAATAAACAATCCATGTAGGAAAGGTGGGGAATGCAGCCTGGTATGTTAAAAATTTGAGTTTGTCACATCAGAATACACCTGGCAGGACTGCCAGGCTCAGGAACATTTGTGAGGCCTTGGACTCAGAGGAAGTGGTTGCTAGTGATGGTCTTCTGTTCCTTTTTGAACTAACCGTTGTTAGATTTTCAATCTCTGTCACATTCTCCAAACCCTTTGCAAATTCTGCCTGAGGGCTCTCTCATGTGTATGCCTATTTTTTTCCCATGCCCTGTGTGTCCTACTCCAAAAGCTCCTCACTCATGCCGGAAAGATATTTCTAAAAATACCAAAGGAAAATAGTGCCAGGCCTGGCACTTCTATACATGCTGGTGCTGGGTTCAGTCTTGCAACTCTGGCTGAGTTCTCCCCATGTCCTTGCTGGGGAAACCTCTTTTGGGAGCAGGAGGATGTCTGGCCTTGTTCCACTTCCCCCCAGCTTGGATGGCCTGAAAGGAACAGCAGCTGCAGCCTCTTTTGGGGAATTCCCCTGCTGAGAGTCTCCCACTGTGAACCCAAGACAGACAGGCTGAGGAGAGCATGTGGCTGCATCTCTGAATAACGCTTCCTTGCCGATTGCAGCCTGACAGTTCAGGTTCAAGCAGGGCATAGGCTATTCTGCCTTGGCACAGTTGAGGGCATCAGTAAGGTTTAATTTGCTCTCTGAGAGTAGAGGAAGATGTACCAAAGGACAGAAGTCAACTGGAACTCCCCTAACAGAATCTGAGAAAAGTAAATGGTGGATCTGCACCAAAGCATTGAGACTCCGGCTGAGTGTTCATGTTTTGCCTGAGTTAGAGCAGCCAGAATTGGCCTGGAGCGCAGTTCAGAAAACAATCCTTTGTCCAAGCCCCTTGGAGAGGAGCTTTCCAAAAAGGCATTGTTTGTTCTCAGTGAGGGAGCGCTGGCTACTGCTCATTTAGAATAGAATTCCTATGAAATACCTGCTTCCTCTGTATGAATAATACCCAACAATTAATGTTATGGCAGGAAATATGTGGGAGATTGTTAACAAAGGTTTTGTTGCCGAGTACATTGTGCGGTCCAGCCAAAATGAGCTGTAATTCCCACCCAGTCTGATTATTTCTGCTGTGGCCTAGACCTGTTCCTTGCTCTCCTTTCAAATAAGGTTAACGCCTTCAAAGATTTGGAACTTCCTACGTCATCATGGCCAACATCAACAGGCAGCGCTCTGCCTGTTGATGTCACTCAGCGTTGCTTTCTTGACCATTACCTGAAGAGCCATGCAGTCATTTTTGGCCCTTTCCAGGTCTGTCTTGGTAGTAGCATTAGTGCCCACATGCATGTAGTGATACCTGATCTAAATTGACAAATCTGTAATCTTATATATATATCGCCTAGCTCCAAACCTCTGGACTGGCCATTCCCACTGCCAAACATGCTCCGTAGAAGCCACAGGGCGATCTGCTGCCTCCTCCACCAGCTCTGCTACATATGAGGGTGGAGGTAAAGCTGGGCTTTCACATGACCTCTGAGGACCTGGAAGTGCATCCGGTTTCCCCCCCCAGAAACATTTTCATTGCTGCAGTAACCATCAAGTCCCTTCTAGGGGGGCCATCTTCTACCCTAGTGGAAGACATGTTCACTGGCCCATCAGGTCAGAAAAGCAGTTTGCATTTTAAGTTTCAGCCAGTTTTCAATCCACCTCACTGTCTGCTCATCTAGCCTGTACTTCATCAGCTTGCCTATGAGGATGTTATGGGAGGCAGTGTAGAAGGCCTTACTGATGACAAAGTAGACAACATTCACTGCTCTCTCCTCATCCACCCAGCCAGTCATTCTATCGTAGAAGGCTATCAGGTTGGTTAAGCATGATTTCATGATTGTTTTTGTGAATCCATGCTGACTACTCCTGATCATCTTCTTGTCCTTCATGTGCTTGGAAATGGTATCCAGGATTAGCTGCTCCATCACCTTTCCAGGGATTGAGGTGAGGCTGACTGGCCTGTAGTTCCCTGGGTCCTCCTTCTTGTCCTTTTTTGAAGGTTAGAGTGATGTTTGCTTTCTTACAGTCCTCAGGCACGTCTCCTGATCACCATGACCTTTCAAAGATGAGAGAAAGATTGAAAGAGGAACAGAAAGACAAGTGATGGAGAGCAGTATTCTAGCCTGGGATAGGCTAATTTATCATCTGCCAGGTTCTGTTAGATCTTTCAGCCTCTGGGAGGGAGTTTATTCAAAAGTGAAAGCCTTCTGGTGTTGGAAGATTAGTGAAGATTAGTGAAGCCTGATGCAGGAAATTTTGTGTACCTGAATAACCTCAGATAATGTAAAGATGTAAAGATTGCAGCATGAGCTGCTTAACACTCCAGATCCAGTCAGACACTATTTCACACCCAACTGTAACCTCCTCCCTGGCACCCATACAGCCTTGGTTTTGTGTTCCCTGACTCCCACACAGCACAAGACAGACTCAGCCTGGATGTGCTGCCAGACCAGCTGTGGAGGAGAGATGCAGAGCCTGTGATGACTGTGGTCAGACATGGTCTTTGAGAACCCTGGGTGCTCTGGTGGGCTTGCAACCCCACTTGGCCCTGGACCCCACAGGCCCCCATGCTTGCTAGAAGTCACTGTGCTACAGCCCTCCCAGCAAAATCTTTGTCTGGGGCCTGGTTAGCCTGTGGGCAAAACAACCCCAGGGACCACTGGGATTTATGTAAGTTGTGCTAAAGCCCCTTAATATGTGGTGAGGGCACTGTCTGGCAGTTTGTAACCTGGTGGTTATGTCATGCTGTGTCAGGGGTGAGGTCTAAACCTGACTCTTTGTGGGGTGCCTGGTGAGGTGCTGCCATATGTGGGCATGGGCATGGGATAGTGTGAAGGAGCACTGCTGACAGTGTTGTAAGAAAAACATGGTGTTATCTCAAAACCTCCCTGGACAAGATGTCCAAACCTGGGTGAGGCACAGGGGAAGGAGAGAAGGAGGCATGCATTAGAAAAATTTGGTGTGCTGGGGAAGCAAGTGGGTACCAAGGGCCTGTGGATATGGGGCAGAGTGGCATTGCAAGGTAGAGTTTGTGGGGAAGAGGGATGAGTGTAACTGTGTGAGACTGGAGGGCTCAGGGGACTGCTCATGCGAATGCATGTGTGGGAAGGAGGGAAGTGTCAGAGCAAGAACTGCAGGGAGGTGTGAGTGCCTGCAAGCGAGTGGGGGCCGTCTGGGAGCACTGGGCAAAGCGGGGGAGTGCGCTGGGGTGGGCATGTGGGAGCGGAGCAGAGGCAGAGCATGTGCGCTTTGGGTTTCTGAGTGAGAACAAACCAGGTCCACATGCTGGGGAAAGATGTAGCTGGCACCAGGGCTGGTCTGAGGCGACCCCGTGGCAGGGTGAGAATGCATGTTGTGCTAGGGTAGAAGAGCATGGCGACTGCAGGGGCGGGAGTGTGTCCATGAGCTTCAGGAGGCTGCAGGTCAGTGAGGAGCAGCTCGTGGCCTCCAAGCTTTTCTTCTCACACTTCATTTCACTGTGTCTCATCCTCGGGCTGGTTAGCCTTGCAGTCACAAACCCTGTACATGGCAGACCCTCCAGGAGAGCTGAGCCAGGGAAGCCCTGTTTGCTCTCTCTGCATTCAGGGTCGGTTAACCCAGAGCCCATAACCGTGTGTGGCTGCAGCTCCACCCAGACAGAGCTGTTTATTTTTGAAGTGGCTGGGAGATGCTGTGAGAGAGGTGGGTAAAGTTCAGCTGGGATTATTTTTAATACCCTGCGTCTAGAGGGAAATGCAGAGGTCCTCTTGATTAGAGCTGCTTTTTCCATCCTAAATGTATCTGTTTACACTGTGTGAAATCCCTGCCATATTTTATATCTCCCTGTTCATTTCCACTCTCCCATTTTGGCTGCCCCTCAAAATGCTTAGTTTGGAGCCAAGACACTATGGCAGGCAATGCACTTTGCCTGGTCAGCAGGAGGACCCAGCCCCTCTCTCCTCGGTGCTCCTGTAAGCTATCTTTATGGCTTGTTCCCCATCTTCCCTGGAGGATGAAATCTACCTTCTAGCAGGCAATTCATCATCATACTTGGTGACAACACAAAGCTCTCCTGTTGAGATATCTGAGTGCGTCCCCTGGCTGAGATAGTACTTTCCACAAAGCTTGGGGAATTAGGCTGTATTGTACTGGGCTGCAGCTTTGCTCTGGACCCCTCTGCCAGGCTCCAGAACTGTCAGCAAGAGTGGAGTCAGCAAGACAGCTAGGCTGGACCATGAGGACCTGTGCTCACCTCCATGCTCTGCCTCTGGCCTGACTTGGGTTGGCTCACTTGGGCTACTCTTGGCCTTTGTTTCCCCCTCTGTAAAATGGGATTAACAGCACTGCCCTGTCTCTTGGGGATGCTGAGGAGATAAATGCATTAATGTTGGCATTAATTGTACAGGGTGTTAAGGAGGGCCACAGAAGTTAAGAGAGAGATTAATGGACAGCCAGATTTTCCCCTCGCTCACACCTCCACTCTCTGAAACCACTGGGATGTTACCAAGGTCTGATATTTGTAAGCACTTGAGTGTGTGTGCATGTGTGTGTGTGTGTATGCGCATGTGTCACACTGTAGCATCGCTTTTACTGTATTCAAAACAGATGTTGAGATGACAATTTGATCCCCTCCTGCTCTGGCTAAGCTGAGTGGGCGGAATCTGGACTCTAGTTCACAGCCGAATGTCCGGCCAAGAATCTCCAGGCCTTTCTCTGACATTAACAGGACCCCCTGGAAGTTTGGGAAATGTTGTTATATCAGTGTACAGCTGGAGAAGCCAGAGCACATGGAACAAAGTGGACTTGCTCTGAATAGAAGGGAGAGCTGGAGCATGAAGTCTGTAGGTGTAACTTCCTTGGCCAAACCACTAGATGGAGACTTTCCTACCAGATTTTGAAAAACGTGTGTACGAAAATGCATTTCCTAGTGGTTTCTCAAGGACCTGACAGTGAAAGTACAGAGATTCTTCACACTGGTTTCACAACGAACCAGATCCAGATAGCAGTGTGGGAAGGGCCTTCTTGGCTTAGTAACAAGATATAGGGGAGCAGCATTTAAAACAATTGGTCATTTGAGCTCTCCCCATGCACTGAGTGCCCTCTCACCCAAACTGGGAAGAAGTACAGTGGTTCAGAGCTCCCAGGCATCATGTTCACTAGTGCACGTGAGGGGATGCTCCACCACCTCTGCAAATCCCAGGGAGCCCAGAGGTGACTGCTTGCAACAGCAGTTTGTGCAGCTCTAAGTTAGTGTGCACTGCTCTGTGGCACAGTAGTGGTGATATCCCCAAGGCCCAGAGCAGCTCATTCTCAGCCACCTCCACCCTGCGTCTGGCAGCTCGCTCCATTCTGCCTCAGCACAGAGGACCATAAATACGGATTAGCATCTCCTCAGAAACTTCATTTTGCTTAGACAAGACTTCTTTGGAGGGGGGAAAAAAGGCAAATATTGCTCAGTGACTTCAGCTGTGCCTGGTGGCTATTATATCCCGTTATTTTAATGAACATTTGACTTTATTTGCCTCTGCTCTCTAGACTCATTCTTCAAGCAGAAGGATATTAATGAGTTTGACTTCATTCCAGTTCTCCCTTCCCCTACTTCCCCGTTTTTTTCCCCAGTCCTGGCAATGAGGTCAGACATGTCCTCTGAATCAGTGTCCAGTCATACACTGGTATGTCTGTCCCTAATGTTCTGCAGAGTTTCAGGCTGAGATGCTTGAGATTGCTATGAGTCACTGAAAGAGGATCTGTAGCTCTGATCCTTTGAGGAGCAGATGCTGTAGGTGCTCTGCCTCTTCAAGGTGACAACCTCACATCCAAGAAGATGAGAAGCCTAATAAGTAATCAGCAGCAAATGTACAAATTAGGTCCGTTTCTTATGGAAGGTGAAGTGTCTGATGCTCACTGAATCACAGGTGTTAAAAAGGCAAAGGATGCAGGTCAGCTAATCCCCCAGGCTGCTGGCCTGTGGCATGCTTGTGTCCAATTCTGAGAACTGCTAATCCCACAGAGGAAGAATTTTAACAAGTGTATGGTTTCCAGGACTGATTAGGCTATACACCCAGTAGCTGCATCTTATTTCGCAGAAACCAGGGAAATAAAATTTACTGCTCCAGAAGCTCAGATTGCTGGTCTTGTATGCTAGGAGAATCCTTTGTTGCCCTTTGCAGTACAGAAGGTCAAGAACACACAGTTTTGTAGTCCTGCAGTTCTGATTTCATCCAGTTCAGGGTGAATGCACTTGTCTGTGACTGCACACAGATGTGCCCCCCACCAGATTCAGCTCAGCCCACTCACTGGTGTGAAGTGACAAACCATGATTAAATAAAGGAAGCAAATGAAGGGTGTTCACAATAGAAAAACCTGAAAAAATGCTGCTTTTGTGGAACACAAGGGTCCAGAAAACTGTTTAATTGAGTTTAGTTTTGCCCTTAAGTCAGGGGGAGACTTCTCTAAAAGCAATCTCTGAGAGTTGTGTGTGGGGATCAGGGGTTTGTGCAGCCCATTTCCCTAGCTTGAGTTGGACTGGTGTTAGCAGAGGCACAGAAAATCTCCCACAGGTCTGGGTCACTGCCAGAACAGGGCTTGCTTTCACTGGCACATGTTAGCTGGAGTTCCTTTAAAGTCATGGAACATATGGGTGTGAAGGAGACCCAGACATGAAATCTTATTCCCTGCTCCTTACCCTCTTCCTGAATTCTGGTGAAGGGACAGATTTACCATGGGAGAAGATGTGGCCTAGGGACCTGCAGCTCTTCCTCTTAAGACTGATTAATGCAGTGCTCGTACTGGAAGAGGAGTCATACAGCTGCACACATTCCCCATGTCCAGCTAGAGCTAATACCCATGCTCAAAATGTCTGTACTTCTCCTTTCTTGGAAATGGCCTGTAATTCACAGCTCTAAAATACTAGCTGGAAAGGGTTTTATGTTTTTTGTCCCCCCTGCCTCACCCCCAGGTTGATAATGCCCATTGGCAAAAGTCCAGCAAATAGCAGATGAGATGGTGAATGCAGTTGGAGATCAACTCTAGGGCTGAACTTCCTCTTGCCCTAGGGGTACATGCATGTGTATAGGAGTAATATCTCCCAAGCTTCTGAGGGATCACAAAGTGCTTTGAAGAATGGAAACAAAAGAAAACAATTATGCTCAGGAATTGCTTTTGTCACTGTTGAAATGCTGCCCCATCTCTGGGATGCAGCAGGGCAGCCTATTTACCAGCAAAGTTGTGCAGCAAAGCAGCATACGAAGGGAACTAAATCACCAGCAGGAATGTGGAAGGGGCTAGACAACACTTTCCTAATCATTACATAGCCAGGATATCAGTGTTGGCATCATGCTACTCACATGTGTCACAAGATCACCAATAGCACAAGCGCTTAAGACCTTGCTGTCTGAAAGAAGGTATTTGCAATGGCACAAAGCTCCTAGTGTTGCGCTGGATCCTGTAGGGCTGAAGAGGAAGGGGAGTTTGCTTTCAGTTTGTGTTGCAGTTGGGGCAGTTCAGTTTTGCAGAACAGTGATTCAGGAATGATTTGGGAAAACACTCCCTGTTAAATCTCCCTCCTCAGATCCCTGCACATCCATGTAGGGCATTTCCAGAAATGGGGTCACTTGGGAGATATGAATAGGTGTGAACACACAGTGGTCCTGCTGCAGCAAGCCCATAGATCTTTTTTATTCTTTACTCCTCTTAATTTCTATATAGTACTCTCCAAAATGCTGTCAAATTCTGAGTTACAGGCAGTCTCCTCAAATCTCCTTGTTTTGAGCTCTAAATCCAGGACAAAGTGTATTAGAACCTTGCAGTATGACAGAAGGCATCCCTAAAAACCTATCCATTAAGGAGGAGTAAATCACTACAAAAAAAGACTTTGACTAGTGCTTTAAATGCGAGGTAAGAATCATGGTGAGACCAGTAGAAGAGAAAGACTATAGACATGAGTTCAATATTCAGCTTTACAACTGGCTTTTGAGGTGGCTTTGAGCAAGTCACTGCTTTTAGTTGTGCCTCAGTTCCCATCCCCCCCTGTAAAATATTATTGACTTCATCTCTAAAATGTTTTGAGCTTGAGGTAAGATCTGAGCCTTATTATTCACTTTCTGGTGGCACCGGAGATTCAGAGCAATCTCTTAATATAAACACCCACCTCATCAAATTAAAAAGAAACTCTTGCACTGTTTTCCTGCTGGGTAGTAAACCATTACACTTGTTGGGATTTAAAGTAAAAATTAATGATTTCCTTCCTGTTCTAAAGGAAGCTCTACTTCCGGAATCTGGGAAATTCTTTTCTTAAACATTCCATGTAAATGTAATTCTTTTAAAAAATAATATGCATGGCTTAAGTCATCATAAGTACAATGGTTATTGTATATAAAAGAATTGGGGCAGTATTTTATAACTAGGTAAGTGCTATATTTAAGAAACTGAATAAATCATGTTCAAATTTGCTGATGTTAAAAATGTCAGATGCCCCCAGGGAAGGTGAAGAGGGTGTGCTAAGGGCCATGAGTGGCTGAAGAGCACAGTCTTATAAAAATACTGCAGTACAATATGGAATTCATTTTATTAAAAAAAAATAATAAAAAATTGAACATTGTTTCATTGTTTCCTGCACTTGCAATCCAAAAGACTTATATTGTTCTGATCTGTACTGCAGTCCCAAAGGGTTTTAAAAGATCCTTCATAGGAAGTGAACTTTTACTTATTGTTAGCTGGTTGATTTGCTCTGCTGGAGGTAGCTTTAGTGTGGAGGGCTTTGGGGAGTGGGAGAAGGACATTCCTTGTACTAGATTTTTTGGAAGCTCCACCTGGCCATTCTTGCCACCTCTTCAGTGCAGAAAGCCCTTTATTCTGAAAGCTTGGGCACCCTCCATAAGATGTCAGGATGGCAAGCATCAAGGAATGACAAAACTCTAGCGTGACTTGCAATTCATGCTCCAAGGGAGACCATGCTGGGGGGGCCTGGTTTGAACTTCAGAGCGAGCCGGCACCAGGTTCCTCCTTCAGAGAGCAAATGGTCTAGCCCAAGAGAATAGGAATTAAGACCAAACAACAAACATCTGTGTGAGGTGGGCAATGTCTCATGACTCTCAGGTGCCCTTCAGCTCTGACCCTTTGTGGATGTGTGTGGTGCAGGCATTCATTGTGCAGACTAGCTCTGTGACTCAAGTCCATCTGAAACCTTGTGGTTTGGGTTTTGGAGATCTGTTCAGTCACTGATATTGGCCACGATAGCTGTAGTTATTTTAGCATTGTCTGTGAACAGAAGGATCTCAAGGGAGCTAGGTGCTAACTCCCAAAAGAGCCACTGCTTGTGTGGCTTTAGTACTTAAGTCCTTTATCTTCTCAGGGAAATCACACTTTAAAGGATTTATGGTTTAATTCTATACTCCCTTCAGGTTTAATACTGCTTTGAATTACCTTGTCGCCTAACTCCAAGCCCTCCTCACAAAATACAATAAAACACAACAAAATGCTCCTTTCCAACCTGTCCCAGCAGCTATTGATAATTGTGTCTGCTGGTAAGTCTTGTCAGAAGGTTACTGGGCCAGGACTGGGATGGGAATGAACCATAAATAAGAGTCCATTCCCAGGTCTATTTGAGTTAAGGTCTTCAGGGGGTAGGAGGTTTTTCCACAGGGGCTTGCACTTATATAACATCATCCTGGACCATATTGCCCACATCTGTAATGCTTCTCCTTATGCAATGGTGTGGCAGAGGAGAACTACTGGAGCTGCTAGGCTGCCTGTGAAAGCCTACGAGAGGAGCTCAGTGGGTCAGCAAAGCCCCAGATGAATGCTTCCATTAGCACCTGAAATGCATTGGAATGTCTTCCGGTGGTATGAATGACCCCCTCTGTGCAAATCCACAGCATGCAATGGGCTTTGTATGGCAGAACATGCAGCTGTTGCTTGAAAATTTGTACCCAAAGTCCTTGGACACTCCACTATCTAAAAGGTCCACTGCAAACAAGATGCCCAGCTCTCCTTACATCTTTGAATGTGCCAGGCAAGGCATTTCCATGGACCTGAACTATGTTAAATAGTAATTGGTGCCAGAACCTGCTCTGTCCTCTTCTGTTCAGCATATAAGTCTCTGATTGCTTCTCAGGGATGTATGCATGCATCCAAGCCAATGTGGCTTAAAAGACTCTTCCTTACAGGGCTGTATTGGTTTTATTTCATTTCTAATGTCAGCTGCAAAAACAGTCCTTCATTTTAGAACTGTAACCATAGCATCAGTGGAATTAAGTTGTTAGAACCACTCAATGTATCTTTAAATAGAAAGCCCACACTCATCTGATATGCAGTTGGCATCACTTTTTGAAAGGATGAACTTTGACCTTTGCCCCCAAATCACGAACAGGACTAGGGTATATGAAACTTTCACTTTGGAGTGAGTCCAACCTAGGCTGTAACCAAATCTGAAATACTTTTTTCTATGAGTAACTCTTACTCATCCAAGGAGTTCTGTTCACTTCAGTTGCATTACTAATGTGATTATGGGCTGCAAAACTGAATGCTGTGTATGTGATTTGTAATTTGTGGAGGCCCCTGGAAAAATTTCTTCTTACTTAATTTTAATTAAGTCTGGCAAGTTCTTTTTGCCTCAGTAAGAAGACCAGACCACAGAAGAACTGGTGAAATAATCATGGCCAATCCCTACCACACATTGTTGCATGTTAACAACATGTTACACAGCTATGAGTGGTGGGTTCGTGAGAGGCCTGGAAAAAAAAAATCAAGGATTTAAATTAAGAGGCACTTAACGTGGGGAAAATAATAGGATTTCATCTTATGTAATATACAGCAATTTTGTTTGAGTTAAGGCTGATGGATGTTTTAAGCCTCAGGATCTATAAGTTCTTCAGCATTTCCGGAAAATTGGTAGATCTGATGTAAACCACAGCAGAACTACTCAGAGAATCCTAGCAGTCAGTTACTAGAGAAGACACCATCCAAACTGCAGCAGAGACATACAGAGCATCAATGTCTCGCTCCCCTGCAGCTGCCTACTGCAGAGCATTAGCTGTTTGCTGGAAGACACAGAACAGGAGTGTGTCCCTGGCACACTTCACTGAGCCCCTCTTTCTAGGCCTGATCTGCTAGTGCTTGCTCTTCTTCCCACTCAAGCACTGCTGAGCTGTGTGCCAGGAGACCCCTCACCTCTGAGCTGAGCAGCTAGAGGGTGTTGAATCATAGGTACCCATGGGTTCATCTGGGACAGCTGGTGAAATCACTGTCCTTGCTTGTTTGTCTCATTGCTCTGTTGGAGGCTGTTTCCAGCATGTCTGGAAAAGCCTTTAATACTGTAAACTGTAGTAGTTCAGGAACAGTTTCATGTACAGTTAAGCCACCCCTGCTGCAGAGGCAGCAGCCTCTGAGAGCATGAGGGGGTGGAGAGGTTGGGAAGGGTGACCCAGGCTGCCACCCCAATCCGTCTTCTGTTGCTTGTGAGCAAGTTCTCCCAGCTCCCACCACAGGTGTCAGGGATGGTTATGGGTATAAGGGGACCTCACTAAGGTTCCCTTGTGTATGCCTAACCTCAGCTGGCAAAACATCTTCTAGGGGCTGTGGGTACATATGAGAGCATCCTCTAAGGATTGGTTGGGATGAAGGTGGTTAAGAGCCCACAACACATATTTTGCATTGTAGACTACTAGGTCAAGGCACAGACTGTGGTTTTTGGAGGTAAAGGCAGTTTCTTACTGAGTGCTGATGACAGTTTCAGTAGTTCTATATTGGCATAAACTACAGATGACCAGACTCTTCCTTCCTACTCCCAAATCCCTGTCCCATTGTAGCTTTCAGTGACTAAGCCACAGGAATCTAAATAGACAAATCTTGGAGACCAAAGTCTGGGAAGGGCAAAGAACCTGGAGCTTAAATCTTTAAAAACTGATTAAATCTACAAAAGTGTTTGTTTGTAGACAGATTTAGCATGAATATGTTTTATGCCCCATTTGCCCTGAAGTCTGTCTCCCTCAGTTGCCTCTCTACAACTGTGTATGCAGAAGGGTGAGGGAGGGAGGTTCATGAGAAATTGTGTAATGATATGAACATTTGTAATTGCAGGCAGGTATTCCTTTCTGCCTCCTAAAGGTACGAGAGGAAAAACCATGACTCTGAATTTTCTCTTGCCTGTTAATGCAGAACTGCCACTCTTTCCCACTGTAGATCAGCTTTACAGGTGTCTGACCTGGGGCAGTTTTGATTCAAATTGCCAGGATATAGATTTCACATGAGAATGTGGCTATGAAAGAGTATTGACTTAAAGCCACTGGTGAAAGTGAATTAAAATGTGATTCTTACACAAACACAACAGAACAGTACCGTGGTACAGGCCATTCTTGTCCTCTGTTTGCTTAGGATAATAAGAATATTATGGAGAGCAGATTGTCTCCGCATCATCATGTTGTGTCTGCATTTCTGTTATAAACCCCATTTTGACCTTCCTTCTCTGATGCTGAGTTTCACGAGTACTTGATTAAGTTGTCCTGGCTTCATGCCACTCTTTTCTGCCCCCAACATGCCTTCCTTTGTCCTTTCCTTTGTACCAGCACAGCTCTTTGCACACCCTGAGGAGGAGTGGACTGGGGAACTGATCACAACTAAACATCATGTAAATTTTCCTGGGTTAAAAACTTCCACTCTGCTTTCACCAAAGCTTTTTCCTGTCCAAGTTCAACATCTTAAATAGAGGCTGTGCAAAAATGGGATATTTTGTCTCAAGTAAAACCTTCATAGATCAGTATTAATTTTCATTCCAAGCTGTGAGAAGGAGACCAAAAAACTACCTTTCTCACAAGAAAAGAACTGTTAGGAAAAATGGGGAGTCAAAAATCTCAAAATGGATGAAGGATGCAGCCTACAAAGTGTTCAGGTGTGCTGCACCCTGCTTTGTACAGCAGCGGGGAGACACGAGGCCCAAAGGCAGAGGAATATTAAACTAACTTGGAGTAGAACGCTTCTGTTCAGTTGGCTAAGACAAAATGTTTTGATTTCACCTTAATGAGCCTGAAATGGAATAGTCAGCTCTCAGTTAACTGTGGGTGGATTATTTGTGGTGAAAAGGGACCTTTTTTGACATTGTATCATACGAACAGCTGGCTCTGGAAATGAAGTTTGTGTCTTCTACTTGGCTGCAGAGAAGCCTTGCTGCCATGAAATATATTGGTGTGCTTTAATTGCAAAATTGTTCAATCTATCTTCTGATAACCTACAACTGTAATGTTTTTTGCAGCAGTGCTAAGCCTCACAGTATCTGTTTACTCCTTTTTAAAGCACCACCTATGGGAATCAAGTGACTGAGAGAATTTCAGCTCCTCTTAGAAAACATACATAAGCCCTGTAGAACGGAAGAGGAACTCTGAAACAGGAACCTAAACATTCACGCCAGAAGGAAGGTAAATATTTAATTATTTTTAAATGTTCTAATTTTTGGAGAATGGAGCAGAAGGGATGTCTCAGTCTGATTTTCATCATCTGGGATGTCAGTACTAATTGCTGGTTCAATGAGGAGAATGTGACTTAACAAATAGCTAAGTAAAAGTTCAGATATACACAGAAGTTAGTGTATGATAATACAGCAGTGCACATCAGCTCATTTGTGGTGACTGAGTGTGCCTTTAGTCCTAAAGTGGAAAATGTGATATCATTTCAGTTAGCTTAGTCCTCAGAGAAAGAGAATATTGAGCTAAAATTAACAGATTCATAGCTCATGGCCAGAAGGGACCATTATGATAATCGATCTGACCTCATGCATAACAAAGGTCACAGAAACTCATTCAGAAATTCCTTCAACCAGTCTATAACTTGTAGCATTTTTTGAAAGATATGCACTCTTTAAATAACGACTTCATGTGACTCTTAACCTATTTAGAGATCTCTGAAGAACTGAGTTTATTTACATGCTGCAGTTACATTTTTTAATTTGAATTTTCACAAATTACAAATAGAAATATGTAGCACTTTTTTTTTTCATTTTTGTCTTGGGACATAAAATATTTTTGTCTTGCACTGGGATATACATACGATTGCAGGATACTTGCATCAAGCACACATTTTTGCTGTGGCTGCCAGTGGAGTCCACAGTGACCAAGTTTGATGTTAAAACAAAAGTGTAATAAGAATATGCTTACAAAGTCCCAGGTGGCTAATGTGGCCACATGAACAAATTTCTGAGCCAGGTCATGGGAACCCTGTGATGAAATTGGCTAGAAAGAGGAAAGTGAAATAGAGAAAGAAATCATCCTTTCTGGGGAAGGCAGCTTCACGTGCCAAAAGTAAACTTGCACCATGAAAGAGCACAAGCAGGGTTTAAAATAAGATAAAGGACTTTTGTGAAAGTGTAATAAATTGCAAATTGTAACAAATTAGTGTAACAAAGTGTAGCAGATTACAAATAGAAATATGTAGCACTGGTTTTGTGTGCATTTATCTGCCTATTTAATAGGTAACACATGAGGTCACATGTACATCCTTGAGATCTGTGCTACTGTATCAGATATGAAACTCATTCATATTTTTTATCTTGACAAAAATCTCTGGGCTTTGAAGATTTTTTAACAAAAAAACCCAAATTCCAAACTCAGACTGTAAACTCTGTGAGGTAGGGATAGTTTTTACAAGATACTTATACAGTGCCCAGCACAATGGAGATCCAACATCAGATGAGGCTGTAGATACAGAGCCGATCTGAATAATAATCGTTTGGACTATGAATTCATTGGTGTCTGTGAATCAGTGCTGTGTGGAGATGACTTCATTTTCCCAGTGACTTGCCTCCCCTGAGGCTGAGAGAAGAGCAAGGGCTTATCCCAGTGAAGTTTCATTTCTGATCACAGAACTTCAGCTGCGCCATCTCCCATCCCCTGCAAAATAGCGCAGGGGCTGGAAAATAATCCAACGTTAAACAGCATCACAGTGCTGGAAGCCTTTTCCTGCTGCCAGTTTTATGACCTTAATTAACACAGGTCAATCCATAAATCAGATCAACAGTGGGAGATAACAATGAATCTTGCTGAGGGCAGCTTTAATAGGAGCCTAAGCCCCCAAAGAAGTGGACAGTACCGGCATTTTAAGTGCACGTGTGGGGTTGAAAGGGAACAGATGTCCAGCTGGGGCTGCTGCCTGTAAGGGTAAGTCTGCAGGGCTGTTGAATTTCCAGAGAGAAACCTGTTTTGACGTCTTAATGGCAAAAGTGTCTGTCAGAGGCCGATGGAGTGGTGACAAATACTGCCTCCCTCCCTGTGTGATCTATGGGCAAGATGGGGGTGCTTTCAGGTTCAGCATCTGGTAGGATGCCATCACCACCTAGCTGGGGTGCTGAATGGGTTGAGGAGAAAGGGAAGGAAGACTGTAGGAGTGACTGTTCAGAGTGCATGAGAAACTGAAGGTGAAATATAGATGGAAAAGAAGAATTTCAGGCTTTCCCACCATGGCTTCAGCTGGTAACTTGCCAGGAGCCAAGCAGAGAGTGCATGGAGTGGAACAGACAGCCACTGCCCTCATCTTTAATACAGCCAAGGAATGACAGCAGGAATGGCAGGCCCCGGGACTTGCTGTCTTGCTAGCCTGTAAGGACTAGTTCCCTAAGTGTGTGGGGGCTCATTTTCTTCCAGGGGACCTTCTGTGGCCATTCCAACTGGGAGAGGCTGCGGTCTGCAATTAGGGACGCAAGGTTGCTTTCAGTTTCCTGGGCCTTAATTTGGGCATCTCCCATTTAAGTGCGTTTCTGCTTTGAAAAGTGAGACAAGCAAATGGCTCTCAGCAGTGCCTCGGTTATTGCTGCACAGAGAGACCAAGCTGTAGGCACCCCCTTTGCCAGGAGGGAAATATATGCCTTTCCAGTTGCTCACCCTGCGAACTCAGCTGAAATCTGATGGTCAAGCTGGCTGATTCCTTGCGCAAAGAGATTACCAGCAAAAAACTGCAGACAAATTGTACTTACTTGTCCAGTTTTCTGAGGCAGGCTTTCCTTGTTGTTCCTGACTGGAACTTAGTAGTCAATTCTGCCAGTGCACAAGCAGGACTAGACTCCAGGCTGTCTGTCCTTGACTAACTCACTAGCTTAGTTATCTTATGTGTCTGGGTCTGCAGGACTGTGAAATGGAAGGGTGTTTTGGAGTAAACTGCTGCAACTCTGATTTTCACAAAAGGCAGATCAGATTTTGCAGAGAATCATCACCTGTGTAATGAAGAGTGATTGACGGGCCTGAGAAGGGACCTCACATTGAAAACTCTTCTAGTTCTGGGGACTGCCAGACCCTGATCCTTCATGCAGATGTGTCTGTCCTTCTGAAGCAGAGGATATGAGGAGTCCTCTCCTTTGTAATCAGTGTCTTGGTGCTCTGTTCAGCAGGCTTGGAGGATATCCAACTCCTGCTTTTCCTGAGCTATAGTCAATGATAGGCTATAACTAGAGCAATGGAAAGGAACCTGCATTATAATGGGAGATTTTTTAAGGCTGTGTGTGAAGGCCCTCTACATCATACTGACTGAATAGGAAGCAAAAGAAAATCAGATGGAGAAAAGATTTTTTAAATGATGTTGTTCAGCTTCTGGCTGAAGTGTCATTGTTCTTCTATGGGGTCTTGAAATGTGGTTTGGGCAGAGTTCAGCTGAGATGATCAGCAAAAGGGAGTAAACAGTGATGCTGGGACTGACTTTGAGACTGTGTGGTGAATAAAGAAGCCCATCAGGATCATTCCTGTATTCTGCATATCTCCAGTATTCAGTGTATCTCCCAGCCATAGTTAAGCTTTTGTCAAGAGATGGAGGGATTGGAAGGAGGGAGGATTGGGTACATCCCAGCATGAGAGCACTGGGCCATGATATCCTCATATATTCACAAGGGACTGCTGTAACCTCACTCCCTGAAGCTTCTGTGACTTCATTAGGGAACCAATCTTGCCAGTAGCTGAAGGATGAATATCACTTCAGGCTGGAACAGCAAGCATTTTTTTGATACAGTGACTGAAACAAGCAATTGTTGTAAGTATAGTAAACAGATACAGAGAGGAAAAAAAAGGATTTTGGATCAAAATTCAGATCTACCTGCAACAAAGGTTTTGCTTTGCTCTTGAATTAGTTTGATCATGTTAAAACTTTTTTGCCTTTTTTTTCAAGTGTAGATCATTTTAAATGAAAATTTCCATTTTGAAAACAAACTCTGACATAAATATAATTTAAAAAAATGTCATCATGAAGTGTTTCAGCATTTTCAAAATGAGACTTTTCATTTTAAAAAAAGCCATTAGAATTAAAAAGAAAATTTTTTGGTCAAAACTATTTGACCTAATTTTGCCAATAGTTGCCAAGCTCCTTTGAGGGCATGGCCTGGTCTACAATAAGAGGATGGATTGTATAGAGTTTGCACTAGGGTCTCTGTAATCCCAATGATACAGAGCAGAAAATGTGAAAGTGTGTAGACTTGATATAGATGTATACTTTGGATTACCAGTTTGTTGCTTTGTGATTGGTTGCCTCATGAAGACCTTGCTGTATCCTCTCTAGTGAGCATTTGGTATCATAAATCATTGGACTAACTGCCTGCCAAAATAGCTAATAGCCAGATCTTCAGAAGATGGAGCCATGCAGCTGTTTCTGCGTTAGGCTATTGTAGCACCTAACGTGGCTGGCCACAGCTGCCCTGGAAACCACGGACACCAGGAATGTGGGGTGCCAATGGTCTCCTGTTGAGACTCAACCCTATAGGTCTGTATTTCAACCTGTGGTAGTATTTGCACTGCCAAAGTGCTTTCCTTGACTAGAGTCCATTTAGACAATCTCCTAACCACTGCCCCATGTTGCTGGGTACCTCTCAGAGGGATATTGCCAAGGGGGTGGGTAGGCAGACCACTGCTGTTTTCCTTTTTAGTCTCCTTCCTGTGGTTCGTCTCTAAGGGTTGTATGTATTTCCACCCTAAAGGAGCCTTCAGGTACACAATACTTAGGAATAGGGCAACAGACCTATTTTGGTTTATAGCATATAACTTCTGCTCTTCCCCAGAGCCTCATAAACAAATTTCTTATTGAGTTGCTCCCAAAATAGGTCCTGCTCTCTTAACTACCCATTTGCATTGCTTTGCATTTGTTTTTTCTCTTCAGGTGGTAGGTTTTCTTTCAGTTCAGCCCCATGGGTAGCAAGAAAGCTCAGGAAGTACTTGCAATGTCCTGCCAACCAGAGCTGGATTTATTATAGATCAAAATAAGAATTGTCTGAATGACTGGAAAGCTTAATCACAGGGAGTGTATGAACGTTTGGCAAAAGCACGCAGGAGGGTCTCCTCATCTGCAAATCTGATCAGGCAGGGAGTAACAGAGTATTATAAATAGTAATTGTAAGAATTAGTGTGGAGTAGAAAGGCCTAAGTTGGGAACATTTATACCTGGGGTTTGTTTTGAGGGGATACATTCGTGATGCCTGAAGCCTGGTATAGGGTTTGTTTCCAGGCTTCCCCCTCCAACAGCTGGGAGCTTTAGTTGACTGGGCTCACACTGCAATAGCTGTTTGGGTTTTTTTTTTGCCAACTTGAGCCATGTAAATGCCATCAAATCTAAAGCAGTCATTGAGGCTGTCTCTATAGTCAAAAGAAAGAGACCAGCGTCTCCAGAAAGATCGTTTCAGAGCTGTCCTTCTACCAATGATCTGAATAGACTCTGGATGTGTCTGTGTTGTCCTCTGACTGTATAGAGACCCTTGATATTTGATCTAGATATGACTCTTCATTTTTAAGTGGCTTAATTTAGAGTTCCTGCTTTACGTGTCTTAAAGCCCCAGCAGTGCCTGATCTAGCTAGTCACCATTTGCCAAGCTAATTTGCCATTTTCCCTTGCCTTTTTATAGTCTATGTCTTACTTTCAACTTCATCCAGTTTGGATAGGGTCAGGGTCAGGCAGCACTCATGCAGGAGGTGAATCCTCAGCCTGGGACCATTCCCTTTGTGCCAGTCCAGCACCGCAAAGGGATGGAACAGATGTACAAGGACAGAGCCAAGCATCACATGATGGCTAGAGATCCTTCCAGCAGCCCCTACTGAAATAACACATCAGGGACGTGTCCTGGGCCTGTAAAGGGAACAGGGTATGTGAGGCCAAATTCAGAGCACTCCTGAAGTCCCCAGGCAGAGGACGATGCCTTGAAGGCTCCACCAGTGAGGGTGGCCTCATGGCTCCTTCCCCTTGGATGCCCTGGAAAAGGGCCATCCACGGTGGGGCCTCTCCCTGGTGGTCAGAGAGGATGAATAGGGTGGAAGCCAACAAAAAAGCCCAGAGTTGAAGGCCAGTGGGACCTCCAGGAGCACATTGCTTCTGCAATACACCAAGGGCTCATTACTTGGACCCTGCAACATTGCAGTGTAAGCCATGGTCCACACAGAAATGTGCAGTCACCATCCTTACCTTAATTTGACTTTGGAGTGGGGGGGAGTGCTGATGGAAGCGCTCCAGGAAAACAATTGGTAGGACTGGGTAGCAGATGTTGCGCTTATTTAGATAGTCTTGTTTATGAAGCATTTCACAAATGCAGTGCCAGCTGGGTCTCTGTGATGTGTGGCAGGAGGGAAAGTGGTAACCTACCTCGGTGCCCAGGGCTCTTTGGACAGACTGGGGAGGAGTGGCACCCTGAGGTGCCAGGGAAGTCACCAGGGAGCTGAGAGCAGTGGCATGGTGGGGACTGTGGGCTGCACCAGCGGTTCCCTCCTGCTGTGCTGCCAGCCCTGGGGCAGAGCAGGTGGCACACTGGGCAGGCACCAGCCATGCTTTTGGCAGGGGGAGTGGTGGCAGGAAGTGCTTGTACACAGGGTGGGCCTTGAGAGCAAAAATCAGAAGCCCATCTGCTCTCTGCTGAGGAGGCAAGAGCATGGAAAGCCAGATGCAGCTAGCAAAAGTAGCCCCTTTCACACTGGGTTTCCCTGGAGAGTTCAGATTACCAGTGCAGTTTGGATGGTGAAGGCCTTGTTTTTTACCCCCACTCACCAGCTCTCCTTTCAAGCAGGGATGCTGCTGCAGTCACATTGTACCCACCCAGGGCATGGGCAGCTAAGCTCAACTCTGGGGGCTAGCAGGGCTGACCCTGGCCTGCACGCTAGAAACGGTTTGTACAACTAGGTGGGAGGGGAGCTGGGAAACGCAAGCTGGGTCCTTGTGCTGGTGCAGTTGAAAGCCAAGGCAGGTTTTTACCAAAGTAAGAGCAAATACTTGGCTCTGATATCTAGGACATTGGCTCCTCTGGTAATAAGCCACAACTGGTAACATAAAATAAATAAGAGTCGGGTGCATAGCTGCAGTTTCACAGCAAAACACTGTACATGTTGGGAATCATGCTCCAGCTTTCTTCATCTCTGAGGGCCAGAATGAAGCAGGATCGCATAGGTAATATGCTCTGTGAAATGCATTTGGGACTGCAGGAATGCTTCTCGGGTTTTAATACCCTCCATTTCAAAGCTGCCTTTCCTGTCCAGCCAAATTTCCCACTGACTTCAGAACAGGATCCTCCAACCATTTATATTAAATCTTTTCCTCTTATCAACCAAAATAATTCATTGCTATATTAGGAGGAAGAATGTAAACAGAAGATAAATCTGCCACTCTGAAATGTTTCAAAGATAACAGATGAAACATTAATTTAGCCCCTGGGCCAAATCTTTTTTTGAAAAAAGAAAAAAAAAGAAATGCTTTATTTACAGAAAGTGGCCTTTGATATATAGCATAAATTTATTACAAGTGTGTTTTTTCCAATGGTGATGGGATTTCCAACAGCAATAGGATATGTTTTAATAATTAAAGGGGTTTAACTTCTCTATGCAGACAGCCAGCTTCTGTTCTCACTTACAGACTACAAATCAGGCATAGCTTCAGTAATGCTGCTCTTAGCTTGGTGCAAAACCAAGGTTTGTGAGACTAGCAGCAGGCCCTTTGTGGTTTTGAATTGTGGTGACTTTTGGTTGCTTTCCAGGGTTAACTGTAGAAGGAATCTGGCAGTGCCAGGGGGGAGTCGAGCTTGCTGTGGTTTCTAGGCTGCTGTGCAAAGTACAGATGCTGGGATAAGCAACCAAGCTGAACCTCTTTATTTCCCTAAGGGATCTAATCTGGGGAAGAGGATCAAGCTCAGAATTTGAATCTGGCATTTCTCTCTGGCCACCCCATAACATGGGAAACTCAGACACAAGTTTAATTCAGCTTTTTTAGAATGCATATTTGCAATGTACGGACCTTGTGGCAGATGCCCTGCAAAAGTAAGTAATGTATTGGACCTGGTGGTTTGATTCAGATCCCTTTCAGGCATGAATGTGAACACTCAGTTCAGCTGGACATCATCGCTACTTTATCTTCCTGTTGTGGAGGCACCCTTTGCTCTTGTAGCTTCTTCTGACTCCTTTCAAGCACCAGACAGATCTTGCTTGTCTCTGCTACCTGAGTTCACCATCAGCAATCCCAAGGGGACACTATCTCATCTCACATCAGCACCAGAAAGAGGCTAGCCAAAGTCGGCTGTTCATGGCATTGCTGTGTGCATCTGGATTCATGTTTTAACACTGATCTTTGATTGCGTGGCATTATCATAGGTTACCAAAATGGTCCCAGCCAAGAATCAGGTCCTCATTTTGCTTGGCGTGGGAGGGCCACAGTGCATCATAAGTCCAGGGAAAGGCTGCTACTGAAGGGAAAGTAGGGTGGCTGAAGGGATTTATTAGTGCTGTCTCCATGAACCTTCCAAAATCTGATTAAGAACTTGGCTGATTATCTCTGCTTCCTTGTAAGCATAGCAAGAGAGCCCTCTCACCCTTGGGAACAAACAGATTTCTCCTTGTCCCAAGGCTTTTCTGAAGTGGCAAGTCTACTGTGCTTGATATGCAGATAGGAAACTGAGACCCAGGGGCCTTTCTTCAGGAAAGCACTTACTTATGTGCTTGACTTTGAATCAAGGCTAGAGCAATTTAAAACCTAATAATTCTTTATTTATATACAGAGGGGAAGTCCCACCAACATTACTGGGGCTTAGGAGCCGACATGTCCTTTAGGGGTTGGTGGTAGCTTTTGCACAAATACACAGGAAATAGAAATTGTTCATAATTCTGACATATAGTCTGTCTGGTCCTTCTCCTGTTTCCAGTATGAAATGCCGCAAAGAAAGTCATAAGAAATCACAGAAAAATTATTGTGAACAATAATGGAAAAAATTATGAGAGGGTGCACCATTATTCTAATTTCTGTTAATTGGTGCTTAGCTAATGCCCCAAAGTAGATAAGAGCTTATATCTCTTCTGTATTTTAAAGTAATTTCCAGCTAATCTTAATATGGCTGTTCTCATTATTTGTATGTATGTGTAATTGTCTCCTGACTCCCACTAAGCCTTTGGCCTCAGTCTAGAGGACCCTATGGAAATGAGTTCCACAAGATAATGATGTGTTTGGTAATGAGACTGTTATGACACAGCCAAGAAATGAAAACAGATCACTGGTGTGTCCATCCAGGGCCTTCCTATCATTTACTTTCCTTTATAATAAGTCTTAACATAGGCAATAAGATTGGTGTGATAGATTCTGAAGTTCAAAGCTCTGGATTTGCATTCCTGAGAGAGTTACCTGGCAGATCAGCTATGAAGGGAGATTGGTTTTAAATGGGACATTTTAGAAAGTATGTGCTGCAACTGGGCAGTTTAACAGTCCTCCTTCTCCTTTTAGCCCTCAGGAAAAAAAAAAAGCAAGCTATTTTTCTTAGGTGTTTCCTGCAAATTTCTCCCAACTGGGAGGCTATTGTAATGTGGCTACTTGTGCCAAGGGGCAACCCAAGAAGGACAAAGGCTCATGTGTGAATCTGTTTCAGGCTGCAATGTAGTGTCTTCCTTTCCTTCCCTGTTGTACAGGAAGGCTTGAGGGCTTGCAAATTTAAGAGCAGAGAGAGGAGGAATTTAATGAATGGTGGCATGACCTTATGCAGGAGCCAAATTAAGCAAAGTTTACAATCCCTGCCTTGGTTGAAGAATAATGTTTTTCACCAGTGAAAAAAGATACTGATCTGTCCATTCAATCAGGGGTATGGAAAGCAGCTATTTTTAAGTGAGCTTTGTCTAATTCCACATTATTCCTACTCTCTGAAGGAGCTGCTTCCAGCCCAGTCTCCAATATGACTAGAAATTAAAATCTTTAAAAATAAGCCTGCTGTGTGGCCTGCAGATATATGTAGATTAATTCAGGTATCCCATACAGAACCTCTCAGCTCTGCCACTGATTTCCAGGTAACAAAGGGCATGTCCCTTGACTATTCTGGCCCAGTTTTACACCACTAGAGCATTGCCATGGATTTCATTGGGTAGCATCCAATCTTAGGTTAGGGCAGTTATTCTTCATAGAGACTGGTGTTTTTGCTGCACTGAGAATTTGGCACTTACTCTAAACACTGACTGCTGTTGTCATGTGAACAGCTCCATTTATATCTTTCTTTACATTTTGTGCTTCCAGCTTTTTATAACTGTAGAGAAAGTGCCCAAAGTCTGTTTCCCACCCGAATCATAACAGAAGAGTGACTTCTTGGTGATTCCTGGCCTTTTCTCCATTCAGCAGGAGGATCCTCTGCGTTTGATCTGTATCTGGTCTCCTGCTGGAAAGACCAAAACATTTTGAGCAAAACAGCATTAACAGGAAGCCTGGTCCTTCCAGCCAGAGCAGTGACTGAGAGCATGTGGGGCTTTAAATAATGCAGTCTGCATTAGGTTTAACAGGCAGAGTGGCCATTGTTATGCAGTTAGCATGTTCTGCATAAAATGAAATTGCCCTCAGTTCTTTTGTAATGAGCAGAGTATGATTTGTGCCGGCACAAATGGCTCTCACATGTTTTTATTGGTGTAAATGAGGCATTCAAGTATGAAACAAGGCAGTTGCAAATAAGCTGATCAGCTTGATAGCTGAGGCAGAAAGCTTTGGATAAGAGTAACAGCTTTGGATAAAGAAATGCCACACCACTGAGCCCCAGAAAGGCTAGCACTCTTGTGAAATAGAGCTTTAAAACACCTTCTGTAGATAGAGCTGGTTAGAAAACCATGTTGTGACATTTTAAAAGAAAATAAAAGCTTTTTGTCAAAAAAGAAAATTTTCACCAAAATGAAATATTTTGTAATTGCAGATTCTGATTCTCTTGAACAGGTTTTGCTGAAAGCGTTTTGTTTCCACATGGAAATGTTACTGCCACTCAGAAAGCAATGCTTCCACATAGTTCTACAGCTCTGTTCCAACTGGCAAGGGTTAGAATAAAAAAAAATTAGCTGTTTTTCAACTGAAAAAAGCTCAAAGACAGTCAGAGATGGGGAACAGAGTAGGTCTTTGTCTTCTCACCCTTCCCCCTGCTCAATTTTTTCTAATTTTCCTCCAGGGCAGCCATCATTTCTTGACAGGGAAATTTGAAATCAAGAGTTTTCTTAGAAATGATCTTTTTCCTAGAGAACAGAATTTTGTTTCTTAGAATCTCAGTGAAGGTACCATCTTCTGGACCCCATCTTCCCTTATTTAGGACAGCTTCCACACCAGATCAGAATAAGGTACCTTTTTGCACTGAAATTCTTTCATGCAGTTGACTCAGCTGTGATCAGCAGGTATTTCAGTCAAACAACTGCTGTGTTACTGGGTTGGTTTATCCAAAAGATCAGAATGGGTAGAAGAGCGTTTTTGATCTTAGCAAAAAGGGAAAAGAGAAAAAGTTAAGTATTCCAAATGAAAGGGAAAGTAATCTTGTTAACACAGTGGTGATTTAAGCAGACAGTGAGTTCAGAGATACTGTTTCTCATTTAGTCTGTCCAGCGCTGCCCTGCAAGCATGCTGGCTGTGTGTTTGTGGGGTGCCCCTCAACTAATGAGTATCTATACTCTTGGCAGGGTTTATTGGCTTGTGTGGGTGCTGCATGAATTCAACTTCTGGACGTGACTTGTTCTGTCTACCCAGTCCACTGCCTTATAATAGCTTAGTTTTCTGCCAAATCAATTATCTCCTCTTCTCAGTGACCTTTCCTTTTGCTACTACACCCTGCCCGTGTGCAGTGCTCCAACCTTCTCTACATATGTTTTATATTATCCATGTTGGTGCTTTGTTTAGATCAGCCTTCCCCCATTACTCTGTATAATCAGTAGCATAGACACTGAACTTCAGGCTGCTGATTCATCTAACACACAACTGAGCTGATGAATCACGTAGAGCTAATCACAAAAGTATCTCTCTTTCCCACCATGGAAACTTTGGTTTTCTTTTCAAGAATCCTCTTCAAACCCTGTAAACTCAAAATACTTTTGTTTCTGCAAATTTTTGGCAGAAAATAGAAACCAGACACTACCAACTACTACCTTTTTGCCTCAAACCTGCCTCTTTCCACCAACCTTGCCACCAAATAAATTTGTGACAAACATTTTGAATTTGTTAAGCTATGAGCTTTTGAAGCAAAAATAGTAAAAGATGAGACATTTTATAACAATGTTGTTAAATCAGAACTGCAAATGTCCAGAGAAAAAGGTTTGCTGGAAATAAACCATAATAACAGCTGTCACGTTGTACTTAGTTATAGCTCTCTTACATGAGGAAGTGTCATAAAGGAAGTGAGACTAGTTTAGTGGACTATGATGGAGATCTCTTGGACTAGAGAATTCTCTAAATCCAATGTTGCAAACCTCACATTTGGCATATTAAAAATCTAGATCAGAATTTTAGTCTTTATCTATTTCAGACCCCACAGAAAATGGACCATTAAATCACTTGGAAAATCTCATGTGTAAACTCCAGTAGAATGTGGTGGGTCTGAAATTTCTCCACATGTAGAAGGTTTTGATCTCTAATTCCTATAATGGCCCATCTTTGCTCTGTAAGAACCACTTTTGACTCTACTGTGCAACTCCCCCCCCAGCACATGTTCATCTTAACTCATCCTTCTTTGTGAGACTGTTGTGATTTCTGGAAGGAGTTTCCCCTTTCCTCTGTAGAAAGATGATACAACAGTGTCGGGAGATGTCACAAAGCCAACTTCATGTTATATATATGTACACTATGGTTCTGAAATTACGCTCAAGTTCCTTTTCTCCTTAGGCCAAAATCATAAGATGTGTAATAAAAGTATTGCTGTGAACGTGTGTCTGCTTGAATTCATAGCTGTCATTGTGACATGTAAAGCAGCTGTTAGAACTTCATGACATCAAGATCAACATAATTCACATCCTCTGGCTAACTCTGTGGAATATTTGAATATTTTATAATTTTCCCTGTATTGCTTCCTCTGTCTCCCTACTGCTTGTAAGGTCTATGGACAGTCATTGCCAAAGGATGAATCAGCATCTGGGTTCAGCCAGTATCCCAAGATTATTCATGCTGCCTATTACCTTGAGATGGTCTTGAATTCCACAGTGACCCCAGCCAACCCCCTAGCTGTCAGTAGAAACAGCCACCAGCTCCATTTGGAGCCATACTCTTTATTTAAAGATTAAACAGGAGTGAAAAAGCTGGACTTCCTCTTCCCCAAAGCTGTCTGTGGCCTCAGTTGTGTTTGATCACGGTTCAGGTTCCTGTCTGGAAGCAATGTGCAGTCCCAGGCTATGGCAGGTGGATACTGGCTACCTGTCTATAAATAATTAGTCTTTGTGACCTTATTAGTATGACTGTTTTTGTTTTTCCCATCTGTCTCAGGACCTTGACTGGAGGATGGGACAAGGAATGTAGGGTCTGTAATGCACAAGTCCAAGGGAGACATCCCTATATATTAAAATGCATCCCTTAAGCCTGGTCTCACGTTCTGATGTAGAAGAACGTCTCAGAGATTATCTATGGTCCAACCTGAGCAGAAAGTGTAAAAATAGCTATAATTCTTTCTTTTTGTTATTAGGTGCAAACTTGTACTGCATTTGGATTTAATTAAAAAGAAAAATCTCCCCTTCCTCCTCTATTTTAATAACAAAGGAAGTTTGGAGAGCTTTCTGGGACTGGGACTGTAACTGGGAAAGAGACGGAGTCTGGAAGATCTCAGTCATTAAAATGAATGTTTCAGAAACTGTGGTGTTTTTATACTGGGAATTTACACCAGAAACCCTATATAGTCCTACCATCAGAATTCACTTGCATGCATTTAGTGGATACAAGCAGTTTTTTCTTTTGCATTTGGAGCCTTTGGTGCATTATGGTTTACTCTCTGTTAATAGGGTTACACTGGGTAATAGGTCCAGGGCAGCACTCTGACAGTGCACCAAAAGCTCTCATGAGGCATGTTAATTCATTTGCTATGAGGTAATATGTTTCATTAGCTCAGGCTACAAACAGTAAATTGGGAAATAAGGTTGGGCTACATTCAGTAGGGTTGTGATCTGATTTAGATTCCCTATTGTTCATTTTCTCTTCAATCTATTTATTCCCAGCCAATGTAGTTGAGGATCTACTTTGGTGCAGATTTATCAGAGTGAGTCTCTTAACTTACAGCTGTCTACATCATCTTGCTAGTTGCTCTTGCTCTGTGCTTGGTGTGAGCTATTGGCTTGCAGGATCCCACACACATGCATAGGGGAAGGGATATGAGCAGGCAGCCAGAGGCAGCTGAAGGCCATGTGCCATTATATGCGCCGTCCTGGCTTAGCCATACGCTGGGTTGATTCTATAAGGGTAAGGAATATGTTACGTGGTAGGAACTGGGCCCATGTCAAACAAAGCTAGAGGAACTATGTGTGGAAGGACACAGGGAGCTGAAAGGTGCCCCTGAAAATAGAGGTTACAACACTGTAGACTCCCTCTTTGATTTTGGCCCTCAGGAGTCCGGTGACCTGCCTAGAATACCCAACCCTATCTATGGCAGAAGTGAGATCTGCGCTCAGGAACCCCTCCATCCCAGTCACACCTTTCACCTCATCAGAGAGACAAGCATGGCCTTGAGGACAAAGACAAATTATGTTATAAGCACTAGAGTTTGAAAAGTATTACCTTTGCTGTCCATGTTTAGGGGTCCAAGGAGGTAGAAATGTATCTGGGGCTCTGTTAGCATTCTTTAGGACCAGTTTCATTTCATGCTGGGGGAATCTAGTGACATGTTGTAGACAGGAGGAAAATGACATTTATTAGCACTGAAAGCTGTTTGTTATATAGCTGCAAATGTTTTGGCTCCACTGGAGTTTAAACTTGCCTGACTGCTTAGAAATGTTCAGATTTAATATAACTGATTCAAACTCCCAATCAAAGCTCTGTGTAAAATCCTCTTATCGGATAAGTATCTTCATTTACAGTGTCTTAAGAATGATTCTAAACACCCTCCGGCTCAAAAGACAATGTAAAGGTTCCAATTTCTGCAAAGATCAGGTTGCTGAGAGTGTCAAAATTGCAAATCAATGTCAAATTTGATGAATAAGCATTACCCACCAAGGGGTTCTGCTGGGAATTATTAGTCAGTCTTGCCTTAGTAATATTTCTTTCGTGAGCTGAAGAACATTTCATTTCACTGAAAGAAAAGATGCAACAGCAACAGAGTGAACAAACAGGAAGTAGAAAGGAAAACAGAGAAACTAGGCAAATTATCTTTCAGAAAATGTTTATCTTGGATTATATAGTTTCATCTCATAGATTGGAGGTTTTAAGGCCAGGAGGAATCACTGCGATCATATAATCTGACTTCTTGCAGAGCATAGGTCTGAAAGCTCACTCTGTGGGTTCATCATCAAGCCCAGAACTTCTTGTTTGGGTTGAACCTATCCAGAGCAGGGAACTTGACTCTATTTTTTTGTCTCCTATGGCTTTATTTTACCCCTTTAATAAATCCTTTTTAAAAGCTAAAGCCCCTGAGGCAAGACACTGCTTTGTTTCCATTGGCATAAATCAGAGCAGCCTCAGTGGACCCAATAGTTATTCCATGTTTTCATTTGGGAAAATTCTGATCTCATGTTATCATCAGTTAAGAGTAAAAAGAATGGAATTAAACCCTAAATTGCCCTATAATGTGACCATGTCTCCCTCTTATGCCTGATCTCAGTGATTACAATCCCAATGACAGAAAAAGAATTTTCCTTCTCCTGAAAAAGTACTTTCAATTGTCGTGCTCGTGGTTGTGATTTTCTCTGCACCCACAACAAGGAGGTCATTAACATGTGCTTGCTCTGGACCCAGTTGTGCCAATAAATCAACTTTAGTTCTGATCAAGAATTGTTAAGGTTGAGATCAAATGATGTTGCATCTTGGTGGAAACTGAACAGCAGTCTCATAGTGGGAAATGGAACAGAAAGCACCTCACATGGAAAAGCATTTGTCCATAAAAATGTTATTTTTCCTTTAGAAAACATTTAAAGCTAGGGCAGAGGGGAGATCAGGATTCATTGGCTACTAAAGAAAATGTTTTCTTTTTTGGTCAATGCAATCTATTTTTTAACTGACAACTCTCAGAGAAAGCAGTGCAATGCAGGGTGAAGCAAACAGTCCTCTGTAGTCCACCAGGGGAAGATCAGCTCATTACCACAGGCAAAGCTAGAGTTCAGGCTTACTTATTTTTGGCTTTATGTTCCTCAGTTGTGGGAAAGAGTTTTTTCATTCTTTTACTTTTAATAAAATCTGCACATTGTTATTTGCTTTGCTCTGATGAGGATCTGGATTGATGCTGTGATGTGGTCTTTGCCAAATTTGTAATATTCTGTTTTTATATATTTATTCTTCTTTCTACAAGGGCAAAGGATCTTATTCTGAAACCCTAAAGACTTTCACAACATATGAGGATGAATAAATACTCAAAATGTCTACAACTGCTGTTACTACTAAAGCTGCCAGGTTTAGAAGTGAACAAGCAACTGTGTCTCTGTGTGTGTGTGCACGTCCGTGAAAGTATGAGAGAAAGAGAAATACAGTTTGGGCACTCTTGGGGTCAGGAGAGATCTCTAATAAGAAACACATTTTAGAGGCAGCAAGAGAATTATTTTTACTGTGCACATTTACAAGTCCTCAGGCAGTGAATTTGATGTGCGGATATTTTTAAGGCTAATTATTTATAGCATGCAGGGCTTGAACCTGCAGATCTTACTCTGGCAAAACTCCTGTTCACTTCAAGGGGCATTCTGCATGGTGTACCCAGCGAAGGGGAGGGAGGAAGGGGTGATGGCCATGTGCTCCTTATGAGGGATTGCTGAAGTCCCTTCTAACTTCAACAAAAGCTGAGTTTCTCAGTGGCAGATTTTATATGAGTGTGGGAGAGAGGAAAGTTCATAAAGCTGTGTGTGCCACCAACCCTGGATTAGATAGGTTGGCTGAAAGGAAAAGAATGGTTTGGAGGAGGATTTCTTTGCCGTCCTTTCCATACACTCATCTCAGAAGAGCCCTCAGTTTTTGGCATGACACTTTAAAACAAACTTTTATGGGGTATCCCACACAAATTTGATGGGGAACCTGCACAAACCACACTGTGTTTGAGTGTTTTAGTGTTAATCTTAACAACGTGATCCTGAATGGTGTCCCCTTATGCAGAAAGACAGAGCAGGAGCAATGGCTGTCAAATTTCCATCCAGCACCAGATATTTCTCATTGATAAAATTTAGTCAGCTCTTTTGATCAAAATGCTTTGATTGCAAAATGCTTTTAATGATCTGATAGCAGCTGGGTTCTTTCAACTTTCAAGGAGCTTTCAATAAGACAATTTTCACTGGCATGATCTTGTACAAAGCACCTGCAAGTGAGGGTATCTCTCACCATGAATATTCTGCACATGTAGTATTTGCATCCACCAGTTGGGGACTCTGAAAATCTCAGGTGACTTCTCTGCCCAGTCACAGCTAATCAAGACAGGTTGTTTGTCTTCAGTCATTAACATTAAAAATAGTTAAAATGATGCCCATTCAGTCAAGCTGGGGAACCAGACTTGAGACCACTTGGTTATTTCGTTGCTCCCAGTCATTTGGCCAGCTTCAGTTGCAAAGCACTGAGATAAGCATAGCTTGAAGAGAGAAAATGAGCCCAGTTATTGTAAGAGTGAGTACTACTCATCAGTCTATTGTTTGGAAGAGTAGGCAGGCCAGGAATGTGCTACTGGTTGGAGGGAAAATGTCTCTTGAAAGGGATGTGGTGCTTAGGGAACAGTAACCTTAATAAGAGAAGTTATTGCAGAGGAAGTAGGGCCTTTTCTAAACACAGTTTCTGCCAGAGCATAAACAACAGAGAAAAATAAATAGGAAGATTGCCCAGAGAAATGGCTATTTTTTATTGATGGGCAGCCTTGATTCCCGTGTCCATGAGTGCAGCAGCCTGTTTTGCATTCAGCAGATGGAGATGGAGGAGGAGGCTTCCTGGAAAGGGCTGCCTGGAGGCTCACTTGTGCTGCAAGAGGTGGAAGGGCTGCATCCCATCTGGAGCCAAAGGAGCTCATTGCTATGGGACCTGTAGGGAACTAGGTGGCCAGGGAAGCCTAGTTATTTTTTCTGCTTCCTGGGAGAAAGGCAGAGTGTATGGGAAATACCATTTAATGGTTTGTCTCCCTTGGATGGAGCTGCCAGAGGCTTCACAGCGTTACTTGGACACCAGAAATCTGGCATCAGGTTTGCTGCTCACTGTGGTGCTGCAAAAGGGGAGGAAGATATCTTCTTGGGCGTATAGGATGAATATGGTGACAGTTTTGGGTAGTGTAGAGCTTAGTCATTTTTCACATCCAAGAAGTGAGTCTGCTTATTTATTTATTTATTTGCAAACTGCATACCCACCGAGTCTGCCAGGCCCCTTTGCATTTTCTGTCAGAGGTCTGAGATCTGGACATGACCTCTTCTCCCTCTCATGAGGCAGAGGTTGACTGGGAGGCTGGTTCTCAGGAACAGAGGTGGTGGGTTTTCAGGGGATACAGCCAGATAGAAAGACAGCCCACCAAGAAAGTGGGCTCTCCCTGTGGGCTGTTGCATACCCAGGGCAGCTTGCTTGCTCTACTCAGGTCGCCAGGGATAACAGGATGCTCCCATGATACAGGGGTATATTCCCACTGCCTGCATCCATGTTGCTATTGACTTAAGAGAGCTCTCTTCAAGGCTGGAATTTCCCATGGAGTTGTGGTGCCCACTGGAGTCTTTTTCTCTCACATGGAAGCTGTAGTCTTGAAGGGAGATCTTTCTCTCTGAGGTGGCAGCTAGTGACATCTTCTATTGTTCCTGCTCTTCCAAAGAGTTGCTAGAAACTTGATAGGACAAGGAGCTGTCAGAGCTTGTGGAAATGGAGTCTTAAATCTTAAAGTAGAAAACACTGCTATTGACATGGTTTTCTGTAATGATTGAGGCTTATCCCATCATACACATTAGAGCCTAGATGTCCTAAGAGTTTCAAAGTCTCTCCAGGAAAAAAAAAAAAAAAAAAAGTGAGGCGCAACTGAGCCTTGAATCCCTGTAGAAGGCTGTCAGAATGGTACCTGGGCCCCTTGTCCAGACCTCTTGCTCTGCTCTGAACTGGGGCAGGCACACCAGGGAGAAGTCATGCAGGGTGCATGTCCCTGGACACTCCTGCTTCTCTGCCAATGCAATGATTTTGTTATTTTTATGCCTGACTGAAACATGATCACGATAAATGTATCTAGTTTTTGAATTTTTAGCAGAGGTATATGTTGTAGTCAATTAGCAACAGAAAGCAGAGTACAATGCAGAGTCAAACACTCATCCTAACATGTGACAAAAACCCTTCTATGGTGATTGTGTTCTTTCTTCTAAACAACAGGTATAACAAATCCAGCTAGTCTTTGTATTAGTAATGTTGCTTCTGCACATTCTGTTTTTCAGAGATTGATTATTCTGAAGTAAGAACTTTAAGTGAATCAACAAATGGGTTGAGGCATTTTCATGTGGTGTTCAGTTCCTATTTTAGTTGTTACTATTTCTGCTTTTATAGCACCTACTGATTTTAATCAAGGTTAACTTACTTCTCCACCAGTGCCAGGTACTGTGTTCAGAATACATCACATTTGTAATCTCTTTAGCATCTAAAGAAAGGAGGCAGACCAAGGAGGAGCAAAAGTACCTACATTGTGCTGATGATAAGCTGAAACATCGAGATCAAGAATGAACTTGTAAATAATTGCATTATGTAGTGGTACAAGTGGGAAATGAACCCACATGCCTTGAATTCCAGGCTGCTTAATAAACCACTGTAGCATCCTCCTCTAACACTGTTGATTCTAAACAGGTTCCAGTTTATGCCCTTACTTCAAAGCAGAGGGAACAACAGCTTTCTTTCCTTCTGTTCTCAAGGAAAGCTAGGCAGATTCATAGTGAAAGGGTTTCTGTTGTAAATGTTTTCTTTGGTTTTGATTCACATATCCAAGGTCTGAGGGTTAAGCATACTCAAAATCAACTGTTTTGGGGTCAGAAGAGATAATTTCTTATAGTTCTGATTGGGAGCTATAAACTAATCGAGATTTACTCAGCTCTGGTCATGAGAGTCACTTGAAAATGCCCACAAACTTTGAGGAACCTATAGTAAATCATAAATCTGTAGTACATCTGCAATGACGTTTCATGGTTAATGTTTCCTATTGCTATATTTCTAAGGTGGTCCACCCACAGCAATAAACAGTACTGAAACTACCCCTTCTCCTCCCCTTTTAAAGTATAAATTCCCTTTTTATAAAGAAAATAACAGGAACTCATAGACAAGGATGGCTTTGGAAACAGATCATTGATTGGATTTGAACAGCGTAATAGAATAACCAACATTCAAAAGAAGACAGATGGCATTTCATCTTAAATGTTCTGTTTGTAGCACAGACTTACCACCCAATTTTGAATCCCTTAGGATTCAGCTTCAAGCAACATTTACCAGGGTGTCTCTTCTGTTCTTTATTATAGTGCAACCAGGCCATTGCCTGCCATATGTACAGCCAGAGAAGCAAAACCGAGACAGACTGTGTGCATGTCCCTTTTACTCATAACTGAAACTTCCTGAGAGGACAGCCAGTCTAGTGCAAAGGATGCCAGACTTGCACTCCAAGCCTCCAAGGTCGATCTTCTGCCCTGGACAGGCTGTGTAGCTTTATTGTCCAATCTTTTTTCTCTATGCCCAAGTTTGCACTTTACATCTGAGAAGGACAGGTTAGGAATAGTAACATTACAGACTTTCAGATGCTACAACAGTGGAGTTATATTAATACTTAGAATGGGGTCATCTCTTAATAGACCTTTTTTGGTCTTACCCTTGTGTTGAGGTGATCTGAAAAGGTCTCTCAGTTGTGAAAGAGGTTGTAGTAAGTACATATTAGCAGAGTCATCCTTATTTGGGTCTTTTTACTGTGACTTGGATGTGCATCTCTAGAGCCCTCTGCTAATGTCATAATCATTGCATCAAGTCTTTGCCTGCATAGTTTTTTTCATGAAACTGGCTTGTTTCACTCTGGGCATTTGATTTCACTCAGGCTCAAAACTGCACGTGAATCTGGGCTGAGCAAGCTATGAACCAACTGAATGAAAAAAGCAGCTCTTCAAGAAGCAAAACTCATATCCTTCACACAAACTCCCATGCTCCAAGAAACTTTGGCTTCACACAGTACCAGAGGAACTTCTCATAAACCACTCTGTGTTGGTTTATGCAGTGCAAATCCCACAGAATATATTAAAAGAGGTAGGGCTCAAGTCTGAGATGCTACAGTGCAAATGAACCTCCAGGGAGATGAATATTTAAGCCTTTAATACAACCATCCCATGATACTGTGCTGAAAGATGGCAATAAGCAACAGCAGAGAAGGGCGGGTATGCCAGCAAAATACATTGTGGTGGCTTTGTGTGTATGCCCCAAGGCCTAGTTAGCAATCCAGTATTTGTCAGGAGTGACTGAGCAGAGGGCAGCTTAGCACAGCACAGCTTGGCAGGGGATTTCCTTGAGCAGTCCCTTAACAAAGTTGCTGTCCATGGAAGACCAAGCTCCCAGGTCAAATGCCATTTGGCTGTGGTAGCACACGGGTACTTGCATGCCAGATGTGGAAGGCTTGGCTAATTGGTTCAGTCTGCACTGGCATCCAACTTCCAGCCGGCAGACATAACATTATCCAAGGAGGTGAAATAGAAAATGCAATCTCAAAGGCTTGCCCTTCACTTGGCACTGAACTGGGAGCCCAGCAAAGTAATGGCTTTGTAAACATCGCTGAAGCAGGGGCAGCAAGAATGTGACTCATATAGCCATATCTGCTTGCAATTTCATTCATGTCAAACAAAAAGGGGGAGGACCTCCAACCCAGCTGTAACTCCACATGTGGCTGGTAACCTCACAAGCAAGTGAGAGTGATAGAATACAAGCGGGGCAAAACCAGAGCTTGAGGCACGGAGATCATCAGTACTTTGGGACTTCAACATTGTCATATATCACCTAGCCTTCCTATTCCTCTCCTATAAATGTGCATTTTGAAAGATGAATGAGCAGATGGCAGTTGCTTCACACTCCCTGAGAGGAAGGGACACTGATAATACAGGACAGCCAGCCAGTATTTACTTTGAGAAGAATAGTATGGATCAAATTCAGCCAAAACAGAGCTACTGTTTAGTTTGGTTCATTTAAGCCAAAAGCTCTGTAATAGTCTCATTGCCTCAAGAATCACTTGACTGTAGCAGTCAGGCCTGGATGATGTGACTTGACAGTGAGACAGTGCCATCAAGCTGTTTTTTTAATGTGCCAGCCATTTCTGGAGCTCTTGACTAGTTCCCCCTTTGCTATCCCATCAGTGCTGCCTGTTTTCTCCCTCAGGACCTAGAGGAGCCTGTTTCTCTCAATGTACTTCCTTTCACTAGGAGACTCCTGCCTCTGACCTGCCCATGATACCAGCCTCCATCATCCATGACTCAGCTGTCAGATGAGCACCTTTGTGCATTCACCTGTGCTGCCCCCAGTCTCAGGAGGAGTTTCCTGGGATCCTCCACAGAACAGCCCAGTTTCCATCCTGAAAAAACCTTCTGCCTTTTTCATGGTGCCTTTTCCATGGCAAGGCTGTTGGTGTGCTGAGACCTCTGCCTAGCATTCTTAACTTTCCTGGGAATGCCCTGTCCATTTGTGCCTGTCATCTTCCTATTTACACTGGGAGCGTTTGGAGTTGAACAGATTTTTCCCAAAGCAGTCCTGTCTTTCTCTAGGCTCCTTCACATCCCATTTCCATTCAACTCATGTATAGATACTCAACTGAGATACCAGTATCAGGCTCTTTATTGCTTCCATCTCCTTTTTCATCTGTGGTGACAGACAGGCATATCCAAGGTAAATTCAGATGTTATGTGGGCTGAGTTGCATTAATACAACTAAAAAGCCAATTAGGCAAAGAATTATTTTAATAGCAGCAATAGCACCACCACCATCAGAGGAATACCTGAAGCAACAGTGAGCTAAGTGTTTCACATTCCAGAATTTCATGTCTGTCTCCCTCCACCCCTTATCTGTGTATTGCCTAGTGCTCCACCTGATCTTGCCTCATGATGCAGTAACCTAGATGCTGACACTCCAGCAGGGCCCTCCCAGTCAAAGCATGGTCACAGGAACTCAGGTTAGCAGACTTGATTTGCAGGATTAGAGCCCTAGTTTCCACATCGTGCCTGGCCATAAAGCATGCTGTACACGCCTATGATGCTCTATTAATAATAAACGCTACCTATAAACTAGAGCTGAGATGGGAATCACCTTGGATAATGATGTGTTGTCCTAGAGACTCTATATACCAGGTTAACTTCTAGTGCTAGAGGCACAAGGCCAGTGAAGTTTCCCAGAATGTGTGAAATGCTGACATAAATCCCCAAATGGACTGAACTGAGCCTCCGCAGCCCAGCCAAAGCCCTCCAGCCAGATTTCAGTAGTATAAACAAGATTGGTTCACCTCCTCCCTCATTAAATCAGGGATGGTAATAGTCCTGGCAGCAGCTGATTGCGTGTTATTAATCATTCAGGATGCTAATTTTTCTGAGTTGGCACCAGAAAGGAAAGGACCAAGAACAGAAAGGAATCTAAGTTGTTGTTCTGCCTGTGTCACATACTGACTGTGAACAACTCAGCAACAGCTTCATGCCTCAATCAATCCAGCTGTTAAGCTGAGGAAAAGCAGGACTTTACAGAAAAACAGATGTGTTGCACATAAGCTGAGTTACTCCAGTTAATGATGCAGATAGAAAAGAAAGCAAGCAAAACACACGTACATGCATACACAGACAGGCATAGTCAGTGCTAGAAATAGGATTTAAGTACAGATATGGACACTGAGATATGCTGAGGAAGAAAAATTCTCCCATTTCACAATCACTGCATATACCTATAAGAACTGTAAGATTTTGAAATGTCGGGATGGCCTTTCAGCATATTTTGGCCCTTTCAAGCCCGTATGTATATGTGTGTACCTGAACACTGAAGCACAATGACAGTGACAGCACTGAGGCTGATTTGCATGAAATAGTGTTGAAAGTTCCCAGAGTGATCAAGGTACTTTCTTGAGAAGTTGTTTTTTTCAGTGTTTTAGATGATTAACTAAAAGGTAGGTAATTTCCCAGTATCTGGATAGGAGATAAACTAAGTTAGTATTTAGAAAATAGTTTCTAAAGATAGCAAAATTGACCACATATTTATTCATCATCCTAATTGTAGACTGAGATCTCAGGAACACAAAGAGCCCATATGGTGGTGATTTTGAATGCCTTGGTGTTTGAGTTTCTGAATGGAGATACTACAACGAGGCTGATTTCCAGGGCATGACTACTCAGTGCTTTTCTGAAAGTTGGGATGTAGGATATGCTTTAAATTGCATGCCCCTCCAAATTCTCAGTCACTGCTAAAACTGTGGCCACAGCTTCTTCTCTGGTGTCTTTACTGAGTGCTTTGTCAGAGGTCAAAAATAATAAATAGAAATAAACAAAGAGCTTGAAGCTATTTCCGTTTAATACACCAGAGTCTTTCTTGGCCCTGCACAGTGACACTGAAGAGGTGAGAATTAGAAACTAGTTGGGAAATTGTTTATTTTTCCCCCCAATGTTGTTGTTTTGTTTTCCTGACAGAAATGACAATCTTTTTAATTGATCTCTGTTTAGCAATATCTGATCTCACCATTCTAAGGCACAAGGAACAAAGATGGGAACTTTTCAAGTTGTGGTTGAAGATGTGGTCATTAGAAGTGACCGAAAATCAACATTTCTGGCTCTTGGGAAAGTTTTCTGGGTTTTACTTGTTTTCAATTTCAAATTTGTTGTTTAATGTTGTAGCTGGAAATTCAGAAAAGCTTTTGGGGAATGGAAGTCATCTGCAGCTGCTTAGTAATACAGAGCAGTTTTACTGTCAACCTTTAAAACTTATCTTTGTCTTGACAAACTTAGCTTTGTCTCGATCAAGTTTTGTTCAGCAAAACTTGATCAAACGTGAAATCCTTCAGATGAAACATTCAAGGAAGCAGTGTTTACTGATGAAACTTTGTTTAGTCGGAAATTTGCAAACCAGCTTTAGTTATAGTCTTATATCTCTCACACACAGCTTTTTTTCCTTACATATGTATTCACGTAGAACTTGCGTTAAATAGATGTTATCAAGTATTTACTTAAAAAAACAATAAGTTTTAAACTGTTTGACCAAAGAGCCTTTTCCTCCCTTGTGATGCTGCCAAGAGGATTTATATAGGAACTAAAATACATGTGGGTAAGGGTCAGACCTGGAATTTTACTGTAACTGAAATTTTTTGATGCTGAAAAACAGCTGTCCATCAGTTTAATAGAATCACTTGGGGACTGTCTCACACTCTCCAGTAACATGACTGAGTCACTGAAATAGCAATTCACTGGAAAAATGCTTCCTCATTTAGCTCTTTCTCCCCATCTTTGGCACAGGCCACCCCTGAGCAAATTCATTCTGAACGTGATGGGCTAAACTAAACTAGACCAGAACAGTCTGCCTCCAGCTCTGCATAGTTCTGGTTCCTCAGCTCTGCCTGCATCACCAAGATGCCCACCTCCAAAGCAGAATTTTCTGTTGCTTTTGCCATTTCTGCTTCAGCTCACAATGCAAAGTTAGAAGTAAACATTAAGAAGAAAGATGTAGTAGGAAAAAAATAATGCTTATTTTACACCATCCTGCTCTGAAAGCTCTATGTGAGTCTGATAAAATTTCTGGGAGTGCTGTCTATATGCAAGATTCTTACTTCTAGTGATTGTCTTACTGAAGTTGTTACAACATTTGTAAGTTATCACTAACAATTCATTATACAGAAGTAAATGTCTCTGTGTAATTCTCTAAGTCAGCAGGATCTGAAGCCGGTGTTTCATTGGCATGTCCTGCCAATCACTAAAGCAGTGCCAGTGAAGAGAACTCTGTTGTGCTTACATTGGGCAAGGTTCACATGCAACTATGTTGACAGGCAGTGAAAGAAAGCTTGGTTCAGCAGAAAAATGAGATCTGGAAGCCCAGAACCTTTATCAGATGATTAATTAGCAACAGAGTCCTTTTTACTATGTGTCTATTAAATAATCTTAACAAAGTACTAAATCTGAGGTGGGTAACGTGAAAGTCTGCAGCATTTTATGTTCCTGGTGGCCATTTCTATGTGTTCCCAGTGAAATTCCAAGGATAACTTATTGAGGAACCTGAGTGGAACAACCTATGTTGTTCACAGAACAAGGTGGTAAGTATTATTGAAATAGAACTTAACTTCCAAGTGAGCTGCTGGCCCTCAGGCAGAAGACTTGGAGAAGACAAATGATAAATTATAAGAAAGTACTGTATCTTGAAGATGAGCCAGGCATTCATGAGAACAGGTTTTCCAAAAAGCTAACCACTGACACAGCTGAGCAATTTAAACTGCACAACCAGCCCAGAAAAACAGTGTGGGACAATTTAATAAAATGGTGGATTTCTCCAGGGTCTCCTGAAGGTTTTAGCCTGTGGTATTTGCTGCAGGGGAGAGGTCATGAGGTCAACTGTGTTGACGACTTATTAAAAATGGTCAGACAATTTAATGGCCGATAATAACATGGTAGTTATATCGCTGAGATAACAGTGACCAGATATATGGCTGCAGGGCTTGAATGGACAGTCTCACTTGAAAGATCAAGTGGTCTTTAAAGAATTACAAAATGTCCTGCATGCTGAATATTTCCATTTGTGACAGCCAAGAGGCTAAGGAAAGGACAGGAGACATGCGGACCCCCCCCCCCCTTGTGTGCTGCGGTGCTTCAGGAGAGAGGTAGCATGGCCCAATAGTTGGCACAAACTCAGAAGACCAGAATTTTGCCCCCAGCTCTGTTTCTGCCTTACTTTGCTCACAGAGGAGAGGATTACCTTGTGCTGAGCAGCTCTGGATCCCCATGGGGAGCTCCTTATGGACAGAGGGGTACAAGGGCTACCCTACCGAAGTCAGTGTGACTACGCAGGGTAGCAGGGATGCAGAACAGTCAATATTCCAGCACTGCCTTGGCCACTTCCCAAAAGGATTACCTCTCTGGGCTCACAGGGAAGGCCTGGCATGGTGATCTTGGCTGCCTGCCCCTGCCTTATGCAACAGCACAATGCTGGCTCCTGCCACAATGGCACTGGGAGCTCGGTTAGATTGTGACAGGATTTGCCCCTGGAGATAAACACTGTGCTATTGTGAGGGGCGCGTGTGTGTGGTACACAGCACGTATGATCTCCAAAAATGATGAGGGGTTTGGGGGACGGGGGTGGCTCATGCATCAACAGATCTCAGAGTCAGAGATTTCAAACTGTTAAATAGTGCAGCTGCCTTGAATTCCCATTGTAGGGAAGAGTCAGTTTTTGCTATGAAAGCTAGGCAGCAAAATCCTTGATTAGCAGGTGGGCCTACTAGAGGAAGCCAAGGGCTTGCCAGCACAGAGGACTAAATGGATGCAAAACAGCCAACAATAACTGATTCTGGTATTTTATCTTTCAGCCTTACAGTTCATTCACCACCAGCCAGCACTATGTGATTCAACTAGATGGAATCCTCCTTGTGATACGCATTCAGGGAGCCTATGCAGTCCTATAGTGTGTGTGCTGGGAGAGAAGTCAACTCTGTTATGTATAGATTAACCCAAAGGCCAGCTCCATGTGTGTCTATTCTTGCTCAAAGCTTTATCCACGTAATGCTGAAATACCTGTCTGAGTTTCTGTGTTCTCTAACATGCCCCATATGCAGCCAGCAAGTCTCTAGCAAACTGTGTAGGTGAACTTCTGCAGTTAGCAGAAAAATACCAGGCACAATTCAGAAAACATGCTTACTAGAGATGTACTTATGTTCCTAAAATGCAACAATGCCCTATGCACCTGCCATCTCCCCCGCAGATACATTGTACAAACTTACAACATGCTCTTCACATGCATCCCTTCACATCTTGTTATGTAGACTAAATTTGCCTATTACAACACAACCCCCTCTCCAAAGCAAAGCTACATGTTCTTAGTCCATGAGTTTTACCGTAAGTCCCATGATCATTTTGTGAACCTCCTGCTCCTGGATTCATGGGAACAATAAATATCTCAGCATGGGCTTTAGGTCTTACAGCTGCAGAAAAACATTCACAAATATGATCTAAAAGGTCCCCAAACCAGATGGCAAATAAAAATAATCCCAGAAACTTTATTGTTATGGTTGATAAATACAATGATTTTTAAGCCTTCTTCTTTAGGGATCTCACTTATGGTTTTGGAACAGTAGGTTTGGCCACACTTGTGAGGCACACATACTTCTCCACACCCACGTCCCATTGCGCTCCTTCCTTCTAAACCTCTCACACATGCTTCGTAGCACTCACAATCACACTGCCCTGAGATCTGCTATGGTATTAAGATGCCTGCGGTGAAGATCAGTCTTTTTGGATTCAGCCTGCCTTAGACATAGCTCTAGTCATTATGAAGATCAGAGTGAGAAGTGGAGGCACTAGGGAACTGCAAAGGCCACTTTGAATATTTGCTGCCTTTTTGGCTCAATGAGGTGCCAGAACAAACAGCCTGTTCTGGTTCCCACTTACCTGCCTAAACAGTGTGTCCTGCCTTGAAGGAACTGTTCACACAAGACAGTTTCCAGAGCTCACACTAGCTGGACTATACCCTGCTCCATTGCATGTGGGACAGCAGGAGGTGATCCTATCCCTCTACTCAGTACTGGTGAGGCCACATCTGGAGTATTGTGTCCAATTCTGGGCTCCCCAGTACAAGAAATACATGAGTTTACTGGAATGAGTCCAGCGAAGGGCCACAAAGATGACTAAGGGACTCGAGCATCTCTCATGAGGAGAGGCTGAGAGAGCTGGGACTGTGTAACCTGGAGAAGAGAAGGCTCAGCAGAGATCTTATCAGTGTGTACAAATATCTGATGGGAAAGTGTCAAGATGATGAGGCCAGACTCTTCTTATTGGTGCCCAGTGACAGGAAAAGAGGCAATGGACACAAATGGAAACACAGGAAATTCCACCTGAATATAAGAAAAAACTTCTTCACTGTGATGGTGACTGATCTCTGAAACAGGTTGCCCAGACAGCTTGTGGAGACCCCATCTTGGAGATATACAAAACCCAACTGGATACAGTCCTGGACAGCCTGTTCTAGCTGACCTAGCTTGAGCAGAGGGGTTGGACTAGATGATCTCCAGAGGTCCGTTCCAACCCTAGCTATTTTGTGATTCAACTCTGGGCTTGTAAGCAAAAGTCATGCTTAGTGTGGAGATGTTGCAGATTACCTTTCTTGTGACAGCTCAGAGATGTGGTCTCTTGTCTGCCTACAACAGTATGAGCCGTGTGTCCCTGCTCTGCATTGTACTGTGCAGTCTGCACTGTGTGCATGCACTTTACATGCCTTCAGTGAGCGCAGCCCACACCTGTCTTTTCATCTGGCTGGTTCTGTGACAAGCGGTGCACTTCAAGGAACTGGGTGTGTTTCCCCTTCTGGGCTGGTTTCTCTTGACAGGTCTGGGGAGAAGGAGTGGGGCCAGGGCCTGGTCTGGTGTACTTAGGCACCTTCAGCATCACCTCCCTCCCAAAGCCTTTGCTATACTGCTATGATAGGATGTTTCCTAAAGCCCTCAGCCCCTTTGGTTTCCCAGGCATCATGAGGTATGGACTAGGAGATGGCATTTTCCAGATGAAGTCACTGCTCTCCTGAGATACCTGTCTTTTGACTGCAGTGACACCAGGTGACACAGCTTATGTAATATGCTTTTATCCTAAATGGCTAAAGTCAGGTGAGATGAATCCCCACCTCTGCCAGATTGGTCTATGACTGATTTCCAAAGGGAGTAGTGCATGTGTGTGCATACGTGTGCATGTGTGTGTCCACTGTTTGCTCAGAACAACAATCTTTGCATGACTTCCTTGTTTCTCATGTCTCTAGCTGGAAGATTGACCTCCAGCCTGTTGTGCTGGCCAATGTGGCAAAAGGAAATGAGAAGAGAGACGGCACTAACCTGACCTGAGAAGTACTTACTTTGAATTTGTGTGACTTATGTTATCCTCTCCAGCTCCCACTCAGGCTTGTAATAGCTGGAGGGGCTGGACCTGGTGTCCTGTGCAGCTGCAGAATGCAAGGGTGATGTGAATTAAACCTCTGTTCTAAAGGAGAGCACAATTCCCCTAAATCCAAAAGGGCAGCCAGTATATTCTCTAAAGTCATGGATGTTTTGCAAGAACTTTGAGCAATGGTAGAGACATACTTAGCCATCAGGTCTTCTGGGAGTCATTTGGGAGTTTTGGCTGAGTAAGGATGACATGAATTGGCACTAAAGTTATGAATCTGAACCAGAGGAAATAATGAGTCTGTGGATGACAGCTGACCCTAACCAAGATCTGAACTTCATGGCTGGTCCACATAAGAACAAGTATAAAAGATGCAGGGAATTCCCACAGGGGACTCCTGTGGGCTGGAGCCCTGATGCCATGGGGAGATTTCTCATCTCCAGTGGAGACTTACGGAGAATGGAGAGAAACTGAACTGAGCAGAACTAAGTTCACAGAAGGAAGCATTCTGCCTGATACTGTCTACTTTCTTGTTTCCTCTGCTCTCTGCCTGCCACAGCTACAGTCTCTGCACTCTCTTGAATGCCAAAACTGTTCTTTTTTACCATCCTTGATACTATAGCAAAACCAAGAATTGTAGAGAAGGCAGGGCAAGGGACTGTCACCAGATTTGGGCTAGAAATGGTTTTCTCTCTTTGTGAGGATTTCCAAGGTATTGGAAAAACTTTTTCATCCTCACAGAGGCCAGAAAGTCAAAATCTGAAACATACTGGTGAACTGAAAATTTGGAAAAAAAAAACCCAATAAGGTTTGGGTCCAGAGCAGCATTTTGTTTAGATAATTTTCCAATGTTTTGTTTCAGTTCTAGCCATTTTTAAAGGGTTTCCAGATACCATAATTAGCTTAAAATCAGAAATTAAAAGCTACTTTGAAAAGGAAACTCAGAAGTTTGAGCAATTTGGGGGAGGAGGAAACTTTAAGCCGAAAAGTTTACAAGAGCAAACTCTTTCGTAGGGAGAAAAACAGTTTTAATGAAATACCATTGTATTATGAATCCCTGAAAAAATCCTGACCCTCTCTGCCCAACAGCTGTCTCAGGAAAGTGACAGTGTTCAGCGGTCTGCCTCCCAGAGTTCACCCTGCGGCAATGCAGCTTGTCATGGATCTCCATTTTGCTTCCTCAGTCTGTCCCAAGGGCTTTTTTTTCCCTCTCGTGGAAGGGTTCTGTGCTGTCTGATAAACACTGAGCAGAACCATATGTGGCTCAGTGGCATTATGCAATAAGGGAGGATGGGTTAGTATCTGTTCTTGAGCTTGCGAAAGCTTTCCTTTTTGGCCAGATCTCAAGATGCGGAATTGAATTACATTGCATTTCATTTCTGATTGACACTGAATGCTTAAAATTTACTGCCAATGCAGACACAGATTTTTTTCTGCTGAAGGAATTCTTATATTCCCTGATATTTCAAGGTCAACATGAGCCTGCCAGTGCCAATTCTTGCTTTACAAGCAACTACTAGATCCTAAGGCTGAATTTACAGTATTATTTCCTTGTAAATGTCAGATGTAATTTTCAGAGCATGCTCAGATATATCTGATACTTACAGACTCACCATTTTTGTTAGGGTGCAATCAAATCAGATGCAGCTGTGATCCTCACCCATACCCTTGGGGAAGTCTATTGACAAGGTTTGGAGGCAAGCTTTGGAAATAACACACATGAAAAAGTACAAATCCTATATGAAAGTTTTATAAGCTTCATTATATAGTGACATTTCAATTATTCTGTGGGAGATTTGGATGAACCTACAGGAAAAAGGCAGATACAGGATTAGTTGAGACTTTAGGAGCTTTTTGCTCAGCTTTGCTTCTGAATTTTGCCTTTTGGTTGGAAATAGGAACTCCCTTAGGTGAACAGACAGCACTGGACCAATTTGTGTTGAAAGTGAAAAGCTTAAGCCCCTTTTCAATTGTCTTTGATTCCATTTAATTCCATTAAGTCTTGAGACTATTCCCTACCTTTCCTGTCACTCCCAAGAAATAAACCAGAGTTGCCTTCTGCTACTCAGAGAGGTAACTGTAATTTTATGTTAGCTGCCAAAACTCCTTATCCACTGTATAATGCCTCTGGATTGGATCTAAAGCCCTGTCCTTCAGCACAGAGACACAGAGTCCCTTAGCAAATGACAGTAGTCCAGAATATATCTGAAAATTAGTTTGTATTTCCACGTATAATAAATGTCACTTATTAAACAATATCTCACATGTATGTGGCAGGTTGCAAGCAGCAACCCTTCAACGCTCTCCCATTCATGGAGATACAATTATTTCTTCAGAAATGAAGGCACTAAAGGAGTAATATGCCTAACTATAGAGCAGCTGTGGAGGTCAGAGCAAGACTGAGAGTGTTAGTCCCTCTATTTGTGTTCATATCACACCTTCTCCTTCTCACATTTAAAAATATGAAAGAGTTGTAGTTTAGCTAGGCCCTTTTTCTGGGCTAGTAACAATCCAGTGTATAATACAGATGAAGCAAACTGGAACCTCATAAGAAAATGGGGTATGAGTCATCACATGCACCCTACCTTCATTTACAAGAGAGCTCAGCAGCTCTGCAAAACAGTAACAGGTGGTATCATTGCTTACAGTAGCAAGAAGCTGATTTCTTTCCTAGCCTTTGGTTCAAAGTACTTGACCTTTATTCTCATGTCTTCTGTCTTTTAGGAAGGGCCATGCTAAATCCTCATTCCTCTTCAGTTACGGGATTCATGCTTACAACTATTCAGTCTCTAATTGTGTGAAGCTGTCCTCAGAAATACAATTTTAGAGCTGCCTTTTACTGAAGGGAACAATAAGGCTTAATATAGTTCTTGCAGTGATATTATAGAGTTAGAAGCAGATCAGAGATTAGTACATTGTTTCTGCCGTAGAAGATTTCTTGCTAGGACATTAATAGAAAAAGCTTTACCTAATCATATTGTTTTCAGGCTTGTTTTCTTTTGCCAGAGTGATATGCAAGTCCCTGACTGTCAAAAGGGAGCAAAATTCACCTTCCGTTTTCCACTACTGCTAAATAATGAGCCTTGTAAGTTCTTGAACTTGCCCTAAAAAAGTTTTTTCTAATAAAGGGTACATGAATGTTCTATTTCTTGCAGCTGATCTGGTTTCTGCTCCTTTAGGAAACCTGAAAGTTACATTTCTAAGTGTCCATGAAGCAGAGAGGAAATGCCAGCTGAAGTTCACATGTAAATCCCAGGATTTCACAAGCTGTACTTTTAAAAAAATCACGAAATTTCACAATACCCGCATTCAGATTATGAGAGCTGGTAACCCTTTGGATCTGAAAGGATTTTTTCCAATATTGGATCCATTGAGTCTTAGCCCCAGTATTTTACTTCCCTTCCATATGTGACCCTCTTTTTCAGGGTCTGTGTATATTGTATATATTGTATATCTTGTTTACTGGGAAATTTAGTTTTTCAAGGCACAACCCCTTTCTCCATTCGCCATCCCCCTCCCCTTTCTCTGCAGTTCTTACAAGGGGCAGGATAGCTTTCTCTGTAGCTCTTCTTTTCCACCTCTTTCCATACAGATTCACAGGCCTGCTGAAAACAGTTCTTTATTCGCCCCATCTACTATTAATTGCCTCTCTGCCATGGTATGCAGCTCTGTCATTGCACTTTGCACACCCTCATTTTGGGGACAAAGTTTTGGAGAAACCTGCACTCCACTAAAGCCATCTATTGCAGGCGAAATCCTCCTCAAAGACAAACATCACCATTCTTGCTCTACTTCTTCCTGCACTCTCCATATCAAGACTTGCTTCAGGAAATCCCCCAGATAAATTAAAAATATTTTTTTGTATTTGTTGGAACCTCTGTCCAGCACTGCTTGTAGTGCATGAGCTGTGTTTGATGCTTGTGTTGGGACAAGATATCTCAGAAAATCTTATGCCTGGATCTTTGCTCCTGCAGGGGTTATCAGGCCAGGTTAGAAATACCCGTAAAAAGGTCCCAGCACACACACACAAACACATACGCGCGCGCACACACACACACACACACACAGAGTTTCTCTCTTTTTTAAACAGGAAACTCAACTCAGCATGTGGCGAGTAACCGAATATCAGCAAAGACTTTTTTCTATTTTTTTTAAATTCCATTAAAAAAAAAGAAACTGGAGAAGGAGGAAAAGAAATCTTGTGTTAAAATAAACCCTTGGGTGTAAATGGGTCAGCACAGTTGAGAAACCTAGATGTTTAAATGGAGAGATTCTGGCCAGGATTCATTAGTCACGTGAAACTACGTGGTACCTGGAAGTTTTTCAGAAGTTTGGAAAAAGTTAAAAAAAATCTGATATTCTGTGGAGACTGGATGCAGGCCCGTGATGTAAGCAGGCACAGCTCCTTTGAAATGTGTTGGAGCTGTGCAAGGGGGTTGACTTTGGCCCCAGAAATAATGCAGGTGTAGGTTAAACAAGGCCTGATTCATTGCATTTAGGGCCGTAGGGATTTTTGTGATTGTCTAGGTGGACTCTGTACAGCATACATCTGGGATACCCTGTGATTCATCTATGAGGTCTGAACTGTGGCAGAGTCAGAGTACATTTTCTAAAGAAGAGAGATATCCTATGTTGATCCAAAATTGTCAGGAAACAGAAGATCCACCAAGTCCTTTGATTAGACTAGTGAAGGGTTAATCACCTGGAGCTGTCTGAACATGCATCATTCTGCTCACTGCTTCTCCTGATGGCTCTCTACCCCCATGATGTGGAATTGGGCTTTGTGTGCCTCAACCTCACTTGCTGTACTACTGCGAAGTGAATGTTGCTTTTGTATCAGAGGTGATCAGAGCAGAATGAAAGCTTTGGACAGCCATGGTGCTTCCAGCTCATACAGTGCCCAGCCTGAGGTGATAGGAAACTGAGCCTGGTACCCTACTGCCTGGGGAGGGACTGCAAAAACTGGAGCACAGTTATGTAATCTGAAATATCCAATTCTGCACTGGGAGCATTGCAGCCATGTAGCTGTCTGTGTATCACCCTTTGATATTTGAGGAAAATAGAAAGAAGCTTGTCATTAAAAAAGAGCCCTTTATTATGCAACCTGAGAGTCCAGTGATGGTATTTTCCTCCATCTTGGCAGAGGCACATGCCTACCATGGCTAGTGAGAGTTCTGCACAACAAAAATGAGCTGAATATGGACATCAAGATTTGGCTTACTGATCTGACCAAAGGGGCAGTATTTCCTGAATGGGGAGCAGCAGGAGCCATGCAGCTCATACAAACTCCCTGCGAGAGCATATGATTTTTCTGTTTGCAGAAAATCATTACCAGATGGAACAATGTTGGTAGGTATATGTAAACCCACAGGGTGCAATAGAATGGATGAATAACATCTCTTCGTGGCACATTGAAAAGTCAAGGTGATGGCAGGCAGAGATCTTGCTTCAAATGCTTTGGTCATGCTCCATGCTGCCTTTGTGCTGGACATGGGGTCTGTGCAATGGGGAATGTGTTGTGGGAATAGCCATGCCACTCAGGGCTTGAAGCCTGTAGCTTGAAGCTAGCAGAGGAGAGCAGTAGCAAGGACAATTAAATGTTGGTTGATCTTCTGCTCCTCTCAGCATGAAGGAGGTTTCTTTGAGTTAGTTAACACAGCTCTAATTCATAACCTTGAATGGAAGGAGGCCAAAAAGCACAGCACGCTATTCCTCTGAGGGAGCTGTTCCAGCTAAATTAAAACAAAAAATTACAACCCCCTCCCCGCTAACTGCTGGAGAGTTGCTGTGAAAGTTTTGTGAAAATACTGTGCCATTTTAATGCCTTTTGTGATAAAGGGTGGATCAGTCACGTTACCTGGGATATTAGTATGTTACTACCATATTTTAGCAAATCCTGGCATCTACTATGATCTGGGGAAACAAACAGTTTTTGTGCCCCATGAAAAGTTTTTGTAATTTAAAAAAACCACTACCCTTCAAGGACGGTCTGAGACAAAATTAAGATTTTTTAAAATTTTAGTTTTCAGAAAAGCCCTAAAATAGAGTCTCATCCTTTCCAGAACAGCCACTAATCTGGGAGCTTGAGATCACATACTTTTTCCAACCCAGCAGAACAGACTCTTGAACTTGAGTTGGTGGTAGCAAAATGATAGTGTGTTTGTCAAGTGCAGACTCTTTTTCTATTCATGAATTATCCAGGACCAAAACCATTATCTTTCTAGATCTGTTTACTTCTCATAATGGATTGACTAACAACATATGCAAATTCATTTAGGTGTGAACTACTTCCTGTTTACAGCTCTGTGGAAATTAGTACCTTACACCTGATGAGTTGTGTGAAGTGACATGGCTTTTTGATAGGGTCACTGCAACTTCTGTACTTTAGCAGAGAGAAAGCACAGGACTTCCAAGATGGCTGTGAGCAGGGCTGGCCATAATATGCTATTGTAGGAATGTTCACAAACTGCAGTTATTTGTGAAGCTTTACTCATAAAATGTAGGATTTGCAAAAGTTCTTAAAAGATCTTATTGACCTGGAACAGGGCAAACAGCCTAATTCACTGAAAAAGCTGCCGATTAAATGATTGAGATATTTTGTCTCCTGGTTCTTATATTTGCTCCAAAACAAAAGCTATTTTTCCAGTTACAGATGACTATCAATCAACTTCCTATTATCAGAAATGCAGAAAATCAGAATTTTCTTCTTCTTCCAAATATAAATTTTGTACAACAATTGAATTCCATTGATCTGAGAGGGATTTGGGGAAAGCTTTTAATGTCCCATATGGCTTTAGGATTCAAAGAATTTCCATGTAATGAAGTATTGTCTTTTGGATTTTTCCCTTCTGCTTTATACTTAGCAGGCGGTATTATAACACTAGCAGCTTGGAGTAGTTTAAGTTTCATATTAGAACTGTAGAATCTGAAATGAAGTCCCAAAGGGGATTTCTATCCCTTTTCTTTTTAGCATGTGTCAATGGAAACAGTCCTCTGAAGGTCAAGAACAAGTGCTGTCCCTAAATATAGAATTCCTTTGGTTATCACAAAAGCAGTGTTCGCTGCAGGAAGGGATTGGACTTCTGAGAAGGGTGTAAGTTTTGATTTCATGAAGTTTGTTTAGTAGAAGGGTCATGGAGACTGGTAAGAGTCAGTGAGATATTATCGGCCCACAGCAAGGTTTTATATTCCAAGGCTCCTGGCATGTAACCTGGGTTCTTGTTTTCAGTGCTACTGATCCTCATATTATGTTAAATAAAGAAAAGGGTAGAGATGACTCTTTATAACCCTATTTTCCATTGCAAAGGTAAAGCAGATTATGCAGTTGGATGTAAAAGGGGCAAGCATAGTTTATAAAATTCAGTTGAGAAGGACCTGATGGAATGTAAACTTATCTCAGAGCTCTCATCATGGACATTACACTAGTGTAGCAGCACCTCTTTTTATTATTAGAAACAAAGAGTCAGTTGGCTTGATTGCATGTGGAATGGCCACCTCATAAATGTGCTGTGATCCTTGTTATGAGAGATTTTTAAAGGCTGTTTTTGGGAGCTGGTCAGTTTACTTTCTCAATTTTTTAACCCCGAAGTTGCTGTAATGAAAATGTGTTGGTACTGGTGTTTTTTAAAAAAAATATTTTATAATTTTTGATCTTTCAGAATTCATCAGTTAACATTGTCCAGAAATAATGTTCTGGTTTGCAATTTTTGTTTTTCTTGCTTTTCCTGCTTACTTTCTCCTTCCCCTCCTACTCTGTTCTTTTCTCTCTTCCTTTATGGCTGGAAAAAAACCCCAAGCCAAATAATGGAGTAAAAGACCTCTAAGAAAAAGGCAAGACATAACGAGAAAGACCACTTACAGTAGAGGAACCTGGGTCCAAGTCCCTGCTCTGCTACACACTTTCCATGAGAGCATGATCAAATGATTCTCTGGCCTGGATTTTAAGCATGAGTTTGAGCTTGCATTTGAGCCCAGACTTGCCTAGTGTCCAAACAGTCTGTGGTTTAACTGAGGTTAACTGAGGTTTAACTGATCTCCTGAGTTAAGCTGGGAAGAAGCTCCAGTCCAGCCTATCCTTTGGAGGGGGCCATGCTGGCTTGGCCAAGTTCCCCACTATATATCAGGTATGTTGCAGTCGTCTTATGCCCACTGTAGGGCAGATGCACTGGTGTGGCTGATGCTCCTTCCTAGAAGGTCCCAGTGTTGTGCTGGCTTAGGCACCTAAGTGATGGGTGTTGTGTGGATGCGCGTAGTGTGGTCCCAGTGCAAGCTCTGCATCAGATTTTGGCCTCAATCTCCTTGTCTGTGAACAGGGAAATAGTGGTCCCTTGCCTCAGAGCAGTATTGTAAGGAACCATTCAATAAAGACTGTGAGATACTACAGTGAGAAGGGCCATAAAAATAGCTAAGACAGCTCCCCACTGTAAAAGTGGAGAGAATGCTGTGCTGGAGGTACCTAGAAGTCAGTAGGGTGCTGAGATGGTTGTTGTCGGTTCTCTGGGAGGTCCAGGAGGTTGCATCTACCAAAACCCCATTTTCCTTTATGAAACACAGATGCCGATGCTTAGAACATCTGTCTCCACTAGTTACTGTTATACAGGATGCCATACAGCTAGCCCTGAATATAACAATTACATTGCAGCAAGTGTATGTTGAGGTGAGACTCTCAAAACACGTGTAGCCAGACAGTAGCCAGGTCATGACAGGAGGTAGCCTAGTGACAGAATCCCTCTTTCCTCACGTGCCTGGAATGAAGTGCAAAAATCTCTTTGGAATTTCTTCCAGATCTAAGGCCTTTCCATTTGTCAGCAATTTCATTTTGTCAGTGGAGCAAAACGTTGAGTGGAGCAGCTTGGAAATTACCATCCTGCAGCAGCTGAGCTGCAAGGAGAAACCACTGTGCAGCATGGGTGATGTAGTCCAGCCGCCAAACAGAGCTTATGCAGGAGGGTAGGTAGGTGGAGCTTGAAACTCCAACTCTGAGGAGTTCAGTTGGAAGCTGAGAAGAAAGCTGACTGCAAATGAAATATTTTATTTAGATTTTACCCAGCATAAAATTCCACTGGTATTAACCTTTGTTGATCTGCTTGTGGAGGTGACTTCCTGGACAATGTGGGGATGAATCTGCTCTTGGCTTTCTCTGTGTTGAGATGAGGCCCAGTGATGCAGCATCAGAAGAAGCCTCCTTTGGTGCTGAACACTGTGTAGTGAGTAAGGGGGCAAAGTTTCCAGTTTGCATATCTCTCAGGGTGCTTCCTTTTCACAACTGCTAAAATACCCATTAAACCTTATTTTAAGTGCTGAAATCAGCTTAACAAAGTTAATCCATTGTTTAAAAAATTGTTGAGATTGTCAACCTAATGCTCTGTACAGTTATTCACTTTTAAAGCCCTGAAAAATAGGACTTATAAGAGAATTGGCAGCTGGCCCTTAACTTCAAGTGTCATTGCTTTTACACTGTAATATGAATTATGTTCTGCCTTATTAACTTTTGTCATTAACTAAAGACTCTACTGTGAACCAGAATTTCCAGATATGTTCAGCAATGAATTGTACTTGTTCTGCAAAAATCCAGGGCTTGGTGACTGCTAGGTGTCAAGAACTGTCTTGTTTTTCCCAAGATTCGTTAGGAAATATTCTCTGGAGTTGCTTTGAATCACAGATTCTTATTTTGAAGGATATGGTTGGTGGTGCAGTGCCATGTGTAAGTGCGCCTTGATGAAATTCTGCATTGGAGTCAGTTTCAGCAATGGTCAATCTTTGAAGGAAACATTTTCCTTAGAGTTGCCCAACAGCACAAAAATGCCAGTTGATTTTTGAAGCCTCAGTCCCTACTGTAGAGAAAGGCAACAGGAGGCAGAAAAGGTTTTGTTGTCTTTCCTGGTAGTTCATTTTGCAGTCTCCAAGATCCATCTGCTTTACAGAGAGTGAGGGACATTCAGAAAGAACATCTGTGAATATTCCAACTCATTACACTTGTAAAGCCAATGGCAAAGGCCTTGGCAAGATCTAGGGTTTTCAGACGTGAGCCTTTTTTGCAAATGTTTGGACAGATGGTTTGCTACTGTATGGAGCATCTTCAGGGAATTTACTCCTATTCTCAACGTCACAATTACTGTAGGCTCAGAACTGGCCGTCTCCTGCTGACTTTTAGTACAGTGTTTGTTTTTGCTTGATGAAATTCTGTCTTAGATTTTTTAGTGATTATGCTATATTATGTTCTTCCAGGCTTTGAAAAGAGATCAAATTGCTTTTCCTTTAGCGTTTACTTACAAAACATATGTCAGCCAAATCTTGAAGTTCCTACTTGCTTACGAGGCACCCACCAAAGTCAATGGGACTTCTGCCTGAGTAAGCACTGAGTGAAAACCAAGTAAGAAGGGCAGATTTTTTGTATGCAGAATAGCAGCTTGCAGCAGCAAATGTTTTATTTTCTCTATAAGAAGAAAACTGTGGCATATTGAGGTTTCCTTTGATGAGACACTTTTAAGACAGGTATTGGCCAGCCCATGGTAGAAATGGGCACAAGAGTTGAACAAAAACTGTGTTTTCAGTTTGCCAAAATGTGTATATATTTTTAAAGTTGGTTTCAGTCTGAATCAAACAAACCCCCAAATTCAGAGATGTTTCCTGGGATCTGGAAATCAAAATTGACAACTTTTGTTATTTTTGCTGACAGTCTAGCTGTGAAATTGGTAAAAGCATCAATTTCACTGAGCGGTTATGGAAATCTCTGGCCCCAGATGCATCGGGAATGCAGTTTGGCAAAAGTCTTCTTGAGCTATTGCAAACAAGGTATTGTGTATGCAGTAAATTGGTGTTTTTAAATCAAACTTTTGTAACAGAAACTTTCAGTCATCCCTAACAGACAAAATCCAAATCTTCTCATCCCAACACTTTGCTGTGTAGGTAAAAGGTGAATCTGAGCTTTGCAATTCTGGTGCTTTGTGAGGGTTTTGGCAGTATGGTCTCTTGGATTTCACAGTCAAACAACATTTCTGAGAAGTTTACATTTAAATAGTTGCTGTAGAACCATCTTTCTAACAGCACTGCTTCTCCTTTATCATAACTTCACACTTAGCAAACTAGATTGCACTCAAAGGATGAAACTCATTGCTGGGAAAAGGAATAGCACAGACACTATTTAGATCCTTGAAAAACAAACTCAATGGTCTTTACCCTGGTCTCTAACAGAGGAAGAGTAATATGTTTTCTTTCCTATCCCCAGTATTTAGTACACACTGTACTTACTGTTCTGCTCTCTATATTAATTAAAGCTAACAGGGCTGCTTTTGATCTCATGTACCATACACAACTGCTGTGATGTCAGCAGAGCTCATGTCGGTATTAAAATGAGGGAGTTAGTGGACTCAGATCTAGATGCATAGTAAATGCACAGAGGATGTTGGGGTCTTTTTAACTAAAGTGCCAGTCAGTCTGATTTGCAGCTATTTTTTGCAGTGTTTTAATAATTATAGAAGGGAAGTTTATCTATCTGCAATTTTTTAGGTTTGTCAGTTGAGCCTAGGGAAGTGATCCCTGATTTGTTGCAGAAAATAAGCTTGTGTGTATGTCTGTGTGTGTCCCTGACACCTTTTGAATTCATTGGCTGACTTCCACCAGATTTGTCAGAGGAGTAAAGATATCTAAGATAAGTAAGCTTCTAAAAGCAGATGGCCAGATGGATGAAAAAGACATTGGGAGGACCTGACAGTAGGGAAAAGATCAGAATGAGAGTGCGCATTATTAGAGATGAAAGAATCCCTGTGGGGGAAAACCCTTACAGATGTCTCAGCTGCAATCAAATTTTTGATATAAAAGTCACTCATCCATGAGACACAAATCTGAAGGAAACTGATTGTTTCTGGTGCTTTTGGTTTCCCAGCATGCCTAGTTTTATGTCCATTCAAATATTTGTGTAAGATTAAGAAAACATCCTTCTCTGGAAAAAAACAAGCACATGGGCAACGATGCTTTCTTGAAGAGAGAACATCTCTTGTATGCAGACAGAGAACTGAAGCATGCTTTGAATAACTGGGATGCAATAACTAGGTATCTGGGTGATACTGGGTAAGTGTCTTCCGTTCTTGGAGTCCATTACTTGTTTTAAAAATAGGTTTAATGATGCTTGACTTCTTTGGAAAGTGTTTTGACTACTGCAAAGGAATGGTCCCCAAGAGATAAGTGTAATTAAAAACTGTATGCACTTTAAAATTTAGTTTCTTTTTGCTGAGGCCTTAGACTGTAAGATCTTTGCATGACACTATTTTACATGTACAGGAATGGCCACTTTATTTAATGCAAAAACATGAACAGGTTCAAAGAGATTGGGTTTCTGTTAATGCTCTCCGTTATGCTACTGTATGAACAACAAAGTCAAAGATGCCGTACAAGGCAGAGGAAACATTTTGGTTTAGCTCTTAAGCCAGTAAAGTTTGAATATGTTGATGTTGAATGATCATATGTTGCAGATGAATGTGGCTTATTGTATTGTAGGCAGGAGGGTTTTTGAGCTTCACTACACTTCTATTAACTGGATCTGTATTGGTACAAGGCATGTGAGATATTTTTGTGGGATATTTGACTATAGGGAGGCTCAAGACTCTATGCTTTGTGTCTTTCCAAATCAGCCCAATGATTTATTTTTCTCTTGTATTGCTTTGAATAAAAAGTTTGAGGAAAATCTTCCAGAGCTAACACTTCTGGAAGCTTTTAATGACTGCATAGAGTTTTGGTGGCATCATTAAAGACACTAAAGATGAGTTTGAGTGAAGTTTTCTGGAAAGGTCTAAACTACACGATGCTCTAATGAACTGTAAAGAAGGAGTCTCTGGGTGGCTCTGTCCATTCTGCACGTCACTTATGTGTGACAGAGTTTTATACCATGGCCAGAACCAAACACTAAATTAGTCTGAACCTAGAGGTCAGCTATTAGATGGCAGAGCAGAGCTTAGGGCTGTATGGACTGTGAAAGATGTACTGAGACTTTGTTCTAACTCTGTTAGGGAACTTATGATGGCTCAGGGGTAAAACTTGCAAATGATTTCCTGGATAGGAAACCCTACTTTAGGATGGAAAAATCATTCAAACAACATGTTCTGTAAACAAATTAATCAAATACTGGCCAGATTTTTCCCAAATTCATGTGGCTACATTAGGGTCAGTTGGGGCCCAATTAACTTGTGCTACCTTCCCAGGGTTATCTGATCTTGGCAATTTTCACCATTCCAATAAAAATTGGGTTTGTGGTGCAGGGAACAGCTGTGACTCCAGATCTTTGGTTTTGTCTAATTCCAAGGAGCAGTGTGCAAACAAACTAATCATCTGACATCACAGCAGTGAGCACTGGGAAGTGTGAGTTATGTGCATCAGTAACTTGTGCAAGGGAACTAATTAGGAGCAGATGTTTAAACTTGCTTAATGTTTATATGAGGAGAACAAATTGCCCACTGGCAGAAAAAAAACACCTGTAAAAATGGCCTTCCAGTCTCATAGTTTGAAATGTTTTCATTATATTCCTAATTTGCATGTACAAAATAAATTGCAACTATTTATACTCACTCAGCAATGCAGTCTGAATTATGCAAAGCTTAAGGTCTGGACCATGTCACCCAGCAGTTCTGTAATACCATTACATTTTCAGCTGAGGATTAGATGTTTGTGAACCACCATTTAGAAAAAAATATATATATATTTCCTCAAAAAACTAACATTCATAGAGGGTCTTACAAAATATACATGAGTTAGAAATGTTATTCTTCTCAGATTCCCTAGAAAAGTAACAAGAATTTGCTGGTAAATAAATGATTCTCTCTCTTTTCTCTGTTCCACTAGACGAGAGAAAATAAATGAGTCGTTAAAACATCGGTGTCATGTTAAGGAATAATGTTCTCAAGGTATGAAAACACATTCCCTGCCCCTTGCGGAACCCAGTGTCTTTTAAAAATAATGAATACTAAAGCATTTAGGGATCCCTTAGTATAAATTGTGTATGTCCCACACAGTGAAAGACCTGTCCATTCCCACAGATGTCAGCTGGGACATAAAAGCTTATTTTGGCTGTGCTTGCTGAGTCCTCCTGCCGTGGACTAGAACGCTTCCCTCCACCACCTGTGTGCTGCAGTGATTGATTCAAAACTACACCACAGACTGTAGGCTGGAGAAGCAATTGTTTATTTCTCAAAATCAGTCTACTGTAGCTCAAAACTGGCTTTGCAGAAAGCTTAGGGGAGAGGGGCATTATGATCGCATTGGGGTGGTTATCCTTCCAGGAAATTCCTGACCCATACCTTCTGAGCACTCCGGGGTGCTCAGTTGCCTACTCCTTCATGCCAGAGAGAAAACAAAGCATTGCCCTCAGCTGACTGGTACTACTGCAACACTGCCAAATCTGCAAGACACAGTCATTGAGTCTGATTTCTTATGCATCACAGGCTATCATTTTGAACAATTACTCTTGGACAGAGTTCAGTAATGTGTGTTAGAAAAAAGTGTGTCTTTCGGGGTGGCCTTCAGCTGTGATCTGAGTACTTCAAGAGCCAGAGATATCCTCCAATTTTTTAGGTCATTTGCTTCAAAATCTGATGACAGCCATTCGTTTAAAAAAAAAAAGAAAGTATGACTGCATTTCTAACTGGCATTTGTTTGGGTTTTACCCACCAGCCATTGGTCTGTGTTACTGTTTTCCATACTAGATTAAAAAGATCTATTAATGACTGATATATCTTCCATGTGAAGATACTTAGACTTCGAAATCAAGTCACCACTCAGTCTTCTTTTTGAGAAACTAAGTATATGGAGTTCTTTAGATTCCTTGCCAAAGGAGAAGATTTGTAGTAGATGAGGGTCCCACTGTGTGAGACTGTTCTTAAAAAGAGCTAAGCAACAGGCCAGTCCCCAAGGAACTCGCAGTAAGGTACACAAGAGTTTGGAAAGTACATGCCTACATCACCCAGAGAGATCAAGACCATGGTTTCCTGGGTGGACTCTGCTGTCTCTGACTGTGAGAAGATGGCTTCTGCTATTTTTCTGACCTTTGACTGCAGCTGTTAAAGAATGAGTGATTTAGCTAAGCAGCTAGCACTGTTGAGTGGTGAGTGCACCACTGTTGAGTGGTGAGTGGTTTAGCTAAGCAGCCTGCACTGCACGGAACATCCCCAAACAATGCCGGAAATACTGTCAGCCTCAGGCAGGGATCACCAGCAGTCTGGGTGGCAGCAGAGCTCAAGCCTGCCCTGGAGCTCTCCAGCAAGGCTGCAGGCACCCCTGGGAGCACCTGTGGGGAGAGAAGCTCCCACACTAACGTGAGAAGCTGCTCTTGTGTGGTGCTTTCTGGGCTGGCTCCACTGTCAAGGTAGATTAGTGCTTTTCCGTAGAAGCTGACTGAAGAACTATTCAATGTACACCATCCAAGTGTTTAACTAGTATCTTTAGTTAACCATTTGCGTGTTATTTTATTCTCCCTCATTTCCAAATTTAATGTTGATGTCTTTGGGATGTGTTGCCACTGGGCTTCCAGGGATGTAGATCCGGCCCTTAATTAGTTCCTTCATTCTTCACTCTCCCACAGCTCCTGAAAATGCTGAAGAGAAGGTTTCCAAAGCCTCTGGAGAGATCTGTTTGCTCATTTCTCAACTAATTAAAATTTTCTTAGTCAGTTTTAACATTTTAGCCTGCAATACATTTTTTTTTTCTCAGAAGCACAGCAAAGAGGCGGATCCTTAAGAGAGATGAGGTGGCACAGATCTATTGGGTTTTAAATCTAAGAGTCTTATCCCAGGTCTGAATCTAAAGCAATCTTTTTACCCTCCCATTCTTCAGTTTCCTGTTGGCCTTATTCTCTGCTTTCTTACCTAGGAAGAACTTCACTGAAATTAATGGAATTGCACTGGGATGTTCAGAAACACAGTGCAGATTTTTAACAGGGAGGTTAGTAAACTGTTGGAAGAAGTTACTAAGTGATGCAGTAACTTGAGAACTCTTTGTCCTTACAAGTATTTGAATCAAAACCAGATACCTTCTATTAGATGTGGTCTAGATCAGCCACATATTGGTGGGTCTAATGTGGAAGCTGTTGGGGGAAATTCCATGGCCAGCATTGAGAAGGAGTTCAGAACAGACTACAATAAAAGTCCCATTTGGCCTTAAAATCTGTGGATAACTGGCACTAGCATGAACAGAATGAGACACAAGCAGAATTTTGAGTGAAAGACATCTAGGACAGGGCATGTATTTTTTCCACTGCATTAATACAAACCCTAAAAAAGGTGCCAGTTGTATACCAACATTTCGAAACAGGTTCCAGTAACCTAATGTTACCTAATGCCATGTCCTGGGCAACCTGACCAGGGTCTCTGCTTTGCAGGCATTAAGTTGGATTCTCTGAACTGTCTAGTCTCATTTTCTGCACTTTTTTTCCATTTCAGTACATGGTGGTTCAGTTTTGTCATATGTTCCTGTTATTATTTTAGGCAAAGAAGGAAGGAGATGGCTGTCTAAGGGTGTTTTGTCCTCTGTCAATATAGACATGGCTGAAGAGCGCGAGTTGCTGAAAAGGCCAGGAGGAGGAAGGCAAGTCAGGGTTAAGTTCATAAGTTGGTCAAGTTTAAAGATCCCATATGTGGGGTTTATGGAGCCATGTTTTTCAGTTTTAAAATATTTTTATTACATTTTCACAAAATACAAATGAAAAGTCATAAACAAAACCCAGGATCCTGCTCAGAGTTACCCTGAAATAAATCTGGAGTAACTGCTTCAGAGTCAGGCAGTGACTCCAACTTTATGTTGCTGGGGCTAAAAGGAGAGCCTGACCCCCTGAGTATATTCAAACATGCAGTTATAAAGTATGCAGTGTTCTTTTAATAATTTAGGTTAAGAAATTTACAGGCTGCCATTCACCAAGAACTAAGTTTAACCAGTGATGTTTTGATTTAAATGCTCTTTTGCATTCAAGTGTCATAAGAGTGGAATGTGTCCAGTGACCTACACAGGCTTCCCTGTGCCTATTATCACTGTTACAGTTGGTGGCCCCCAGGCACCATGAATTTGTCCTCATGACACCTCTGTCAAATAGGAAAGCATTATATTCTCTAGAGGAACTGAGGCACACAGTGATGAGATGACTTCATCAAGGTCACAAGGGGAAGCTTGTTTTAGGGCCAGAGTAAAACTCTTATTGACTTCATGGTGACCAAGATTTCACCTGGATTTCCCCAAGTCCCATAGGAAACTCAGTGAGGTTCTCAGCTGGAGAAGAGTTGTAAGGGCAGCTATATTCAAGATGCCATGTCAGGATTTTTCAGATGGTTAAATAAAAGAAATATTAAAAAATCCATGCTCCTCTTGCTTTTCCACCTCTGCTGCTGTGTCTGTTCCATTTAAGAGGCTCTCTCATCAGGCTTGGCATAAAAGGGCACAGGCTACCTTGGCTGAAAACACCTCCATTGGCATTCAGATGATTTTGCTGACCATCAAATCCTGGGACTGACCTTTTCTGACCTTGCTGATCTGGATTTGGTTAGCACTATTAGGTTTTGCTTCCCTTATTTGAAAATTGTGTGAGGACTATCTTCTCTTGAATTCTTGCAGTCTTTTCCTTGACCCTGGGGGGACCTGCAATATATTCTGGAGGGTGAGTCTCCCCACAGAGTTAAATTACACACAGAAACTGAACTCCTGGCCCTGCTGCAATGAAGGGGAGACTTGGCAGCCAAGCAGGGATTTCACCCAGGCACCAGCCCTTTCTTCTGAGCACTCCACTCTGCAGGATGTGCTCTTTCCATTAGATTCTCACTCCAGGACTCCACAAGGACACTGTGAGAACACCACTGTTGTCTCTTATATCAAATTTAGGGTCTGCAGTGCTCAAGTCATGAAAACTCCATGGAGGCTGTGCCGTCAAATCCAAGGAAATCAAATGAGATTTGAGTAAAGCCCCTGGTTAATAAGTCATTCCCAAGTCCAATAAACATAACTGGAAATAAATTGCATCCATACATTTCACAGTTTGATTTACATTAAAATGAAAACACGAGAAAGACCTGCCATTGACAAGTTCAAACAATGCAAAATTCTGCACAGTTTGTGTTTGTTCAACCATAATTTATAGCTCCAATATTCCATTGAGATATAAATAAATCAATAGTAGTACACTACTTGTGATTTATCTTGGAGCCTTTTAAAAAAACCAGACGATTGTTTTCCTATGCTGGTAGTGTGGGTCTATCGTAAAAACCATCACACTTAGAACATTTTTCTGTTCAAGGCTGAAGCAAAATGCTTTCTGACGAATGGCCTCTTTTCAAAGCTCAGACAGCTTCGCTTCTGTTCAAACCTCAACCTAGCCAAGTTTTTCATGTGTGCGGTATCTGAAATGAAACTGTCACTCTTCTCTAGATTTAATCTCTGGATGAATATTTGACAAACAGGGTTCAGCCCTTGAACCTTTTAGTACCAGCGTCATGCCAGGGAAATCAGTTTGAAACCAGTGGAAGAGCTTGTTTATGTACCACCTGACCATTGACAGGAACAGTGATTCAGAGTTAGTAGCACCGTTATTCAATAAATATTATTGGACTCAGAAGAGAAAGGAATTCTCCTGCAGACCCTATGTCCCCTGTAGTTCTTGGCAGTGTTTCTGAGGTGAGTGAGTCATTAGCAGCTGCTCAGCAGGGAAGAGAAGGCAGCACAGCAGAGTGCCACAGCTCCTAGCTGGGTTTCTCCATGCTTCCAGGAGTTCAGTTTTTTTTTCCCAAGTATCTGAGGTTAGAGAAGAAACCTCAATAGTCTGTATTCTGTGCTGGCATTGGGCCTGGCTTAGGTGAGGAGATATTCATTTGATATTCACCAGAAATGGTGATTCTTACGGTCATAGGAGGATATAGGTTAAAAGGGACCTCTGGAGATCATCTAGCCCAACCCCATGCTAAAGCAGGGCTAGCTTCAAAGTCAGATCAGGATGCCCAGGGCCCTGTCCAGCTGAGTCCTGAAGATCTCCAAGAATGGACATTCCAGGATCTCTCTGGGTCCCCTTTCCGGTGCTTGTCGCCTGATTTGTTCCTATGACAGTGACCAGACAGAGACTGACTTACACACCTACCTAGAGCAGGAAAGCTCCTGTGATGGCAAAGAAAGAGTGAAAGCAAAGTCTGTCCATCCTAACGTGGTGGCCTCCTTCCTTCTAGGAGATGGTTCCCCCCTTCTGCCCCTCAGGTTGGGATGGTCCCATCTTTTGGGAGGGAAGGCAAGAATTCACTGGGAAATAACTTCAGGTCCCCTGTCAGTAGCAACAGCCAGCTTTATCAACACCAGACTGACTTGGAGCCCAGAGTTCCCCTACGCCCATCCTTCCAGCTAAGGCCAAATCTTTGCCACACTTGGCACTTGCCACCAGCATTGAATTACTGGCCCTGATGTCTCCGCTGTGTTTCCCCTGCCCACTGGCTCTCAGCTCCCCTGCCCCAGGCACCTTGACAGCAGGTTCCAGTTGCCAGGGTACCACCAAGAATGCTGTGAACACATTATGACACTTAATTTTATGCATCAGAACACTGCTTGCTATTTAGCTGGGTTAGCACCAAAAAGCAGGGCAAATCTTTTGCTCATCTGGGGTCTCTACCTCTCTGGGCTTTGTGCAGGTCTCAAATGCCTGGGCACCCTTTTCCCAGGGTGTCCTCAGGGCCTGTCCTCAGTGCTCCTCTGCTTGCTGTGTGGCCACTGCCCCAGCCATCGCTTCTCCCTCCCAGAAGAGCCTGCCAGCATAGGAAATGGGCAGGATTTCCTGCCGTCTTTCAAACCATTCAGAGCCTTGAGGGTGTGAGGGAGCCAGTTTCTTCTATTTGCTTGTCTCCATGTCAGTCAAAGCCCTGGGGACAGGGCTGGCTTTCTGCACACCTCTGGAGTTCACACTTCTGCACTGGGCCTGCACACCCCCATAGCTTCAGAAAACTGAGCTGCAGAGCCAGTCACTTAAAAGAGAATGTGGGGTTGGGGGAAGACTGCGTTCAACTAGAGCGGACCTCTGAATTATCAGCTTAGAAGGGAGACCTCTCGGTTTACAAGAGCCTCGGTGCAGGTGTGGGGAAGCCTGCGGCAGGGAAACTGAGGCAGAAATGAAGTCTAAGCCTGGATCAGGAAGTTTCTCTACAGAGAGCAACCTGTTATACTGTGGAACTGGGAGTAGGACACATTCCGTATTGGACTTTGCTTAGTGGGAGAATACTTGTGGGAAAACAAAGTGACCCTCTATCCTGGACACATGACCTACTGCCAGATCCAAGCATTGCTTTATATTCACACACTCCCAGACAACGGTCTGCTGCTTTTCTCCCTCCCTAGGGTTTAGTGCCCCTGCCAGGGTCATCAGTAGAACTTGTACCTGGATCTTGGCATTAAAAGCCTGTTTCACTAAAGCAGTAGAAATGCACTTCTCTGTCTCTGTCTGACACCTAGTGTGGGCACTTAACCTTTTATTTGGGTCTGCCACTGTACTGGAGAGAAGGATTCAAAAAGTCTGTTAAGGATTGCTCCCCAGCCCTGACAGCTCAGCCTGGTATTTGGACTCGGCTTGATCTGCTTTACACACTGCCATCAGCAATAGCAATTCTGAAATCCATTTTTAGATGGGAATTCTGCTTATGGCACATGAGTGTAGACAAAACCAACCTTGCCTGTCATTACCACATCCTGCTTCTGGTGGGGAATTTGTTTGGAATTATAGCTACTCAATTAAAAGTTGCAACTTGCTCCCAGTTAATTTGTGAACAGAAGAAACTAGGCTAAATTTGTCCATGATGCTGTTCCCTGTGAGTTAGCTCTGTTTTACAAGTACTCCCTTGATGATACCACCCCGCTGGTGCTGACCTGAAGTTGGTTTAGGCTTTGGGCACCCATTGCATTCTGTTGAAATAATTAGTGGGTGTCTTTCAGCACAGAAAAACAGCTGAAAAGGGATGAAAGAGGCACAGCATTGGTCATATTAACAATCCTCCTTTCTTTTTCTGCCCCTTTCCCCTGAAGGCAACCCCTCCAGATCATCATTCTCATTTCTGTTTGCCTGATTTCCTCAGATTTGTTGACATATTTCAGATTTCCCTTCACAGTGGGAAAAAATGACCTTGGGCGCTTGCTCAAGCCATCTTAATGCAGGCCCTGCAGGCAAGGAAGGTGCCTCCAGCTGAGGTCACTGGGTGGGACTGGTTAACCCAAACTTTCCTTTTTCCTTCCCTGCTCCAAATCATCACATAATTACCCATACTGCAGTGACATTCTGAGAGTTATAATTAAACAGTATTTTGTAAAGTCTTTGAAAGTTACAAAGTTCATTTAAAAATTATGAACCTGGCATCATTTCATCAGAACTTGTTACAAAGTTGAAGTGAGTTTAGTATTGAATATTTGCTTTATCTGGGGTTATTTGCCTGATACCAGATTCATGAAAGACAGCAAGAGTTTGGCGTTGACAAGGACTGTGCATTGTGCCTTTGAACCCTTCCCTCAGCAGAGTACTTAGGTGCTTAAATTTAAGTATAAGCATAGTCCTAATGATGTTAGTGGGACTTAAAGGCATATGCTCTGTATTTCCAGCAAATCCATAAATTCCTTGATGAATTATAATCCAGAACCAATCCTGTCAAGTGAATGAACTCACTCATTTTACAGATCTGATTTATCTTTTGTTTCTATGTCTCAGTTTCCTTTAAAGAATCATGTTATGTATTTAATCTTGCTCTTTTTTCTATGCAGTATCCATTGATTTCCAGCATTACCTCATTGTATAATTTTATCTCCCTCCTCCCTATTTCATTTCTCTTCCATCTCCAAGCCTCTGTGATTCCAGTGCTGCTCCCTGTACTGCATCATATGTTCAAGAATCAGCAGCATCTACATTTTGTGCTATTAAGTGCAGTCAGCTCAGACTTGCTTGGGAGCTGGAAATTTTTGATGAAATGCTGTTGTTCGAACAAAATGTTTATGATTGTTTCTTGGAGTTCCCCTTCATCTGGAGTCTGTCCAACTACTTAAGTCCAGCTGTGGCTAAATATTTAGTGATATAATTAACTCTAACCATTGTAGATAATTCCTGCTCTGTCAAATTGCATCTATCTTATAGAGTTTTATCTACTTAAGCAGCACCTCTGAGGTGGGTAATAGATTACTTGCTGTGGTGCAGGAATGCAGCCACTTCTGGTGAGGAACACAGCAGCTGCATAAAGTTACTTGGCACTCAGTTTTTGGAAATAAAGAGTATGGATCTAACCAACCATAATAGAGAATTTAGGGAGGCAGAGTACAAACGTTTAACATCTTGGGTTACAATTTGGGTAGAACCTCGTGGTCCTCCAGTACTCTTTAAGATAATGCTGTGAGCTCCCCGGTGAGAATAAGACATCTGTTTTGTACTTCAGTCAGGCAGGTGACTCCTCTGTAATATAGCACCCTAATGAAATACGGTGGAGCTTATGATCAGCACTAAGGAAAAAGAGCTCTTGTTTTGTAGCTACATTTACTTAGCTATCCATTAAAAATACAGATCCAGCTCTGTTAATGGAATCTGACATGATCACAGCTGAAAGAAATATGCCTGCAGGCAGGCCAAAAAAATATTTATAGCCCATCATTAAAATGATTTGGGAAACTAATATGTGTTCTGTGTATACATATTATACCTAATTTTTCTTCACAATGGATGCTTATCATGGATTTTCTGTGTGTCTGTTGCAACGAAAAAAAAGGCAAGGAAAAAAATCCTGAACTGACATTATTTATTATATTGCCATTGAAAAAAGATCATGAAAGTAAGTTGTAAAAACGATTGGGCAACATTAAACTTGTGCTGCTGAGTTCACAGGCTATCTCAGGGGACTCTGTGAACTCCTGCGAGCTCTGTGTGCTGGAATCTCATGCATGGTTCTTGGGCACTGTCTTTGTTTTTGCAGTTTACAAATTAGTGGGCTTGAGGGTAAGATAAATTATGAATGGGGGAGATTGCAGACTAGCAAAGAATGCGGGTCTTTGTGGTGAACTTCGGTACCATTGTTTCTTCTGTCGTGGCTAAGAACTTTTGAATAACAGATCCCAAGATGGGGAGCAGAGGGTAAAATTGCCACCAGAATGGATGTAAATAGAGCTGTGTGAACTTTTCAAACAGTTGGGTTTTTTTTCCACTGACAGCTGTAGGTTTGGAGTGACTGAAATGTATAAATTGGTATCAGATTTACAAAATTGTTTTGCACAAATCCTTCCCTTCAGGAAAAAATGAAAACTTCTCCTTTTGGCATTTCCTCAACAAAACATTTTAATTCTTTCATTATACATGTTTTGTAAAAACATTTAATTGAGTTTAGTTTAACCCAAATCCCTTAAAAATATATCAAGAATGAAGCAAAAGGGTTTTTTGGGGTCAACCCCAGCATATTTTCTTTATTTTTTTCTTTTCAGTTCATCAGAAAAATAAATAAATTGAAAATACTTTCATATCAGGTGGAGCCACATCATTTGAGAAAAATGTACTTAACTATCTACTGGAACTGCAAGTGAGCTAAAAATCTGTTATTCACTGACTTTGTGTGCAAGTTGTGGTCTTAGAATTAGTTAAATTGACACAACAAAGTGGTATGAGTCCAACTGTACATCGTGTCTTTCTTATTTTACAGAATAGAACAACTCTGTCCTGGAGGCATGAGGCAGAGGGGAATTTGGGGCCAGTTTTCAAACATTTGGCATTGAGGGTTACACTGGGATAGCTAAGTGGGAGCTGAAAATCAGGCCAGTGGAGTCATACAGCTGGAAAAATGTTTATTGCATTAAAAAAGGTATAAATCAGAGTGACCCAAAGCGTGTGAAATCACTGAATCCTCAGGGGGTTAAAGCTTTTTATTTTGTTTCAAGAAAGGGAACAGAAGCAGAGAAAGAAGATGACTCTTCCAAGGGTACAACCTCTGATGTTGCTAGAAAGTGCAGGAGAAATGGTCCCGTGAAGTTCCCCAGGGCTGCGGCTCTGCAGACACCACTCAGGGCTTACTAGTGTCCCGGGGGTGACAGCCCTGGAAGGAGTGAGGGGGCCCTGCAGGAACACTCACAGAATTTCATTTTTTAAAACCTTGCAAAATCAAATTTACAGTAAGAAGCAGTGGAGGGAGCAGAGCTACCCGATGAAGTGCTCTGAGGAGGTATGCCGTGAGCAGAAATCATCTCTTGTGGAATAAAGCCCTCCTTCCTGGCTGGTTTGCTTACACTGAAGCCATCGTCTGTAATGTCTCAGCACGAGCCGCCACCAGTGCCAGGTGCTCTCAGTAGTGGGTAGCTGGGTTCTCTTGTCACCATTCTGTGAAGGTGCTGGGAAACTGAGGCAGCTGTGGCAGAAGAGCTGTGACACTAGCCTGTATGAACAGAGCTTTCTCTCCCTTCCTCCATCATCCCCCATAGCACTTGTCTCAATAACACAGCCATCTAAAGCAGGAATACAACTCTGCCGTGGGCTAACATTTGCTGGGCTTCAGGTTTCAAGTTAACATACAAAATTTTTAAAAGACAAGAAGCTAGAGTAGTATCCCTTGGAACTGGGAGAAAGGAAAAAGAGGATACAGAATACAGTAGAAATCTCAAGAGAAATGTCTGAGCTGAAAAAGTGGCAGAGAGGAAAGGGGATGTTGTGGATGCTATTACCTTAGCTCCTGCTGGATGACAGCAAGCTTAGAATGCTGCAGTTTGTCCTTCACCTAGGTGATGGCTAGATGTATAATTGCTGGAGTGCTCTCAGCTGCAGCATAAGCATGTACCTGCATCCCATAATCTACAAAGTTGTAGAAATCCCTGGGGCATACAAAGCTTCCAGGTGTCTGGTCTGCATTTGATTCTCCCCAAAAAGTTCTTCTCAGTAAAGTTATAATACACACACATGCCCATACACCACTTTCACAGTTTACGTGGTACAAAACTAGAAGAAAATTTTTTTCTTCCCCTGGTCCCCCCAGACTGCTTTTCCTGTCTAGGCAGGGGTGCTTCTTCTCCACACTCGTACAGTGTGCAGCTGAATGTGGAGTCAGAAAAGGAAAAGCAGCCCCTCAGGCCTGAACACTTTTCCTGAACCACTGCAGCACCTTCCAGGACTGGACATATGTTTTTTTTAACCTGAAGTTTCCATTGCCCAGGCTGCAGCCCTCCAAGCATAGTGTTTCATGGTGCGGTGGGTTTGGCTGATGAAAGTGTTTGCTAGCTGGAACTTTAATGATCAGTGTAATGATTTGCCACACACTCTCAGCAGGCTTACCTTTGGGTTTTTGTGTGCAGCAGCACTATCACTCTAATCTGGCTATGGAGGTGTGTTCAGCACCAAATAAATTCTCACTTGCTGACTTTTTACCTCCTCTGCAAAAGCCTATGGCTCACTGGAAGTATCCCAGAAAACATCTCTCTAGGCCCTCGCAAAGGCTGGGTGTTGTAATGCAATGTATGGCACTGAATTCCAGGATAGCGTTAGGAGACCAGGAAGTATCCAAAAGATTTCGTAGGCCAGTGTGATCCAGTCAAAGACCCTATTTGTACTGTCACTGGGATTAGGACCGTGGTCAACAGTGCTGAAAGCATGAGACAGTTTTGTTTGAGAAGAAAGATGAAGTTTGATGCTTAGAAACTTTATCAGCTTCTTCCATATTTAACCACTAGAGGGAATGATGACAAAGTTTATGTGTTTAGTTGAAAGTCAGACTGTTTTGTGTATCAGGCCTGACTCCGCACTGCCAACCCTCCATTGCCATGAAGCACCCTGTCCACAGGAGCAGTAATCCTTGGTCCACTCTAGACTGAAATCACCCAGGCATACAGTGAGCTTGCTGAAGCACTTATTCCTCCCAGTACACCCGGTTTATCATGTTTCCGTTGCATGTGAAAAGATGTTGGCAAATAAAATCTTATCCACAATGCTGGGTAGTTTTGTTAATGAAAAGCCAGGAATATGTGTGGATGTGTATTGGAAGAAAGATTTGTTCCCAGAAGATTTTCTGTCCTTACTATCTCTGTCTTGCTGGATTTCTTACTCAATGTTTAGGAAAGACTCAGTCTTCCAGTCAGAGAAGTAAAACACTGCCACGGTTCAGAATACCATGTCTGTGATTGTCTATGAGTATACCCGAATCCAGGTATTAACCATTCTTTGGAACTAGGGCTCCTATTATGTGTCCAAAGTCCTTCTGCTCCCTCTGTGGTTCCCCTGTGTGTGTTTCACTGCTGTCAGAATCCCAGTCCTTATCCTCCAGATGCTTTTCCATCTGAATCCGAGACTGCTAAAAGACTGATTGAAGCCCTGGGCATCACTGGCAGCCCCATGTCTGCTGCTCCAGAATGTGTGACATGTTTCATAAGGACAAAGCTTCCTTGTTCAGGGATGGAGATTTTGGAGGGTGGGAAGGGACACCATAAAGCTGCAGACCCTGCCCTGGATCTCAGAGCACATCAGACCTCACTGTTTCCCACTGCAATAGCAAGGAGTACCTTTTTGACCCACTTTCACTGGTGAGAAGTCTCATCAGAGCACACATGGAGAACGTCGACAGGTGACTTTTTGGCAGGGAAAAACCTGCCTGTTGAGGTGCCAACCCACCCTTTACATACTCTTATAAGATGATCCGACCTCACTTGGATGGACATAGGGCAAGAATTGGAACAACAGTACAGAGAAGAGATTTAAAGCATAGAGATAAGGGGAGATGGTGGGAGACCAGCTGTTTGAGAGCAAATCTGTTAAGAAACCTATTAACCTTTCCATAGACACCAGTAACAAGCACTGATTTTATTTACCCTGGGAGTCACAGTGTTTATATGAAGGAATATTCAGCAGAGAGATGTGTTGTATTTCCAGCAGAGTGAATGTACATCCACAATAACAGAAAGCAGCCCTAAATGTCGTAAACATATGAATAACCAAGTCTCAAGACTGAACGCATATATATATCTACGGTAATGGAGTAATGAAAGCCAGCTTTTTACTGTATGCTTTCTATATATGATAAGGTGATCCATATGTTTTTGTGTCCCATAATTCCTTCCAAAGCAAACATCTTAAACATTGTAATATAGGTGCTATTTGAAACTCAAACTAGACTAATAAGACAATTACAGGAATGCACAAACCACATGCTAGGAAATAGCAATATTGTAGCAATGTAAAACGTGCAAATATATAATTATTTATGTTACTCAAACATGCAGCCACAAATGGCTTTTCAATTTCCTGGGTCACAAAAGAAGCATTTTCCACATAATATTGTGACCAAAGATATTGATAAACATAATAAAAATTAATTGCTTACCCCACTTCCAACCTAAATCATTAGCCATAATTATGTTATCATTTTCTGCCTGTTTCCATTGACTTTATAAGTCACAGACCTCTTGGAAAACATTAAAAAGTGGTTGTCTATTTGGCAAAAGTGTAATTAATTTTTGATATTCTAAAATGTAATATGTCACTGTTGTTTTGGTATTTTGACAGGTAATGTCTCTGGAATGACATCTGCAGTGAAAAAAAGGGGTTTTAAGCTTTTGTTGAAAAGGACTGCCTGACAGGACAGGGAAGTGGGGACATCCAGAAGTTTGAAATGGCAGCTTATATAACATGAGTACGTGACCATTTCCAGGAGCAAAAGAATAGAGATGGCACTGGGGCTACAGGCTTCTTCTCATGAAAACCAACCTGGAGATGCATTTGCCCCTGCTAACCCTTCATAGTGAAGTGCAAGTGGAAAACAGCAGAAAGGGAGAACAGTGTTTGCTCTCTGGACATCCACAACACTGAAGGAAAAACATGAAACAAAGGAGTTTTGCCTGAGATGCAGTGAATTTGACATTTTATTTGCTACTTGTATACTTTATGGTTCTTATGTTTCCTCAAATGAATGCCATGTTTCTTCACTCCATGATAGCAGTTTTGTACACCCACCCTGTGAAAGCGCTGCCTCGGCAGGACGTAAAGGAGTATGTAACCTTCCCAGGTTTTGTTTTAGGGGTTCAAGCTTGTGCGGCTGATAATTTTAAAAGGAACATTTAATAACTGAAGCCAACTCCTGCAGCCAACAGCACCTTGCAGAGTGATCATGCGTGTGTTATTAGGGAGTGCTCATACCAGGGAGCACATGCAGACACCAGTGAGGTTGGGCTCCCTTGGTGGGGGCTACATGGGCCTGACAACCTCTGTCCCATGGGGCTGGAAACCTGAAAAGCAGGATCAAAGAGTATGACAAACGGGACATGGAAAGGAGGGAAGATAACTGAAATAGGAAGTTTTAATACTAGGGAAGTAAATTCATTGAGAACCAGTTTCCAAGGAGTTGGACTGATTTCCAGAATCATGTTGAATTTGACAAATAGTTTGGAAGAAAGACAACAGAGTGGGATTTTGAAACACCAGACCCTTTCCCCTGGATAGCTGCAAATGGAAGGTTTTTGGCTTTTCATTTTGAGAGAGCATCTTTCATTTAAAACCGGCATGATAAAAAGCCATATTTACAAGGGCTAAAGAACATGTAGCCAAAGGAGACCCAGGATTTTGGACTGAGTGAAAATGAATTTTTTCTCCCCCATTTATGAAAACTTTTTTTTTCAGTCTGAAACTACCTCTTCCCCTGTCTTTCTTTGTTCCCCACGGACAGAGGAAGAGCAGCAGTCACAGGTTGGTGTGAACAGTGTACTTCTCGCCTACCTCCAGCTGTTTAAAAGCTAGACATGTAGCATGAACTCATCGCTCTAGGCTCCTTCTACAGCCCCTGAAGAGAGATAAACTTCTCTGGGGAGTGTTTCCTCCTCCCTCTCCTTGAAACTCCCTCTGGCCATGATGGGGCACCCTCTGGACATGCTCACATGTCCCCATGAGCTACAGAGGGGAGCGTGGAGGCCTTTGGGAGGCTACAGTTAAACCGCATCCCTCCCTGGATTAACGCTGCTGAAATGGCGGTAGGCAGGAGACGAGATGCCTGAAGGGAAGAAAACTGAAGGGGAGTGGAGAGGTGAGTTGACAGCTTTTACTCATGGTGTCAACATGCTTTTGGAGAAGTGACTGAAGATGATTTTGCTGGTACAGTCTTGAGGCTTAGGGGTGTCACCAAGGAGGACAGATCAGATCGGCGAGCCTAGGGCTGGGCTGGAGAGATGCTGAGAGCGTAGGTGAAGGCCAACAGCAAGGGGCTCCGAGGCCGAGGGGCTGAGAAAGGAACATTAAGTATCAAGTACTGGGTTTTTTACTTTTCCTATTCATTTCTCAATTTTCAATCTTTGTTCAGGGAAAAGGCAGCCATGGGATTCAACTTAATAAGACTCATTGGGAAAAATGTAGTAAGAAAGAATTAAAGCTTTTTAACCAGGTAGACTGCAGTGGGCAGATAATGGCCTGGCTCAGGAGGTGACAGTGCCTAGTCCTAGCCTAGTCCTAAGGACTATTTACACCCAGGAAAAGGCCAGAGCATTGCAGATCTTTGAGCACTTTGTTCTCGCTGCGGGTGCATTGTCCCATCACTCGCAGTCCAACAACAGCCGTTGGTCTTCTGACTTCTGCACTGGCTGTGGCAAAGGAACTGTGCTAAGGAGCCGGTTGGGGTGTAAAAACTTAACAGCTTCCCCCAGACCCATGGCTGAATAATTCAGATAATTTAGTTTAATTGTGGAATTCCAGAACTAGGAAAGCCTATAGCCCAGCTATTTTCTTTCTTTAGCCTGGGAGTCCTGTGCCTCATTTTGTAGGAGTTGAGGGGAAAAGTTCGCCTGACTGCCTATCCCATGCCTTGCTGATATTTCTTTCCTTCATTTGTGGGTGATATGGAGTGGAGATTTACTTTACTTCCAGTGCAAGAGGAAATCAATGTAGAGATACATGAGCTCTGTAGTCTTGTAATAATAATAAACTAATACCCCCCCCCAAGCCTGCCATTCCATGTAGTCATGACCAAGTGGTGCCTTGTGCAGGAAGCTGAGCAACACACAGTCTCCAGAAGTGTTTCCATGAAGATTTTAATCTGCGTAATCTAAGGAGCTTTCTTACAATAAACCATTGAAATCAGCTCATCTGGTCCCATTCTTGTGTTTAGAATGACTCTTCCTTCACATGTGCCTGGAATGTTACCCGGGGTCTCGCCAGACGCCCTGTTTGTTGTTTCGTGTCACAAGTCCGTTCTCATCAGGATTGGCGCTCCCAGGCCTTTCCGCCTGGGGCTTCCGCCTACACCAGGGAACACTCTTGTTTTTGCATGCTGCCGTGATACATCTTTCAGCTAAAACCCAAGCTGGCCAGCCAGGATTCCTGTTTGGACTGGATGCCTGATAAATGGACTCCACTTACCCAGAGTGGGATTTCACTGTCTCCAAATCAGACAGAATTAAAGACATTTGCCTTTTTGCACTTTGCCCCTCTGGCATGGAAATGGAGGTATTGCTTTTGCTGAAGTCAGACAGGCCACAGTAAAAGGCAAAGTATGCAAAGCATTAAATATACTTAACAAGTATCCTAGCATGGTCTGTTAGGAAGGATGGTCAAGGAGCCTTTAGCTTTATCTCCAGGAGGGTGACTCCTAATTTTAATCAGACAAATGAGCATCTGCCTTGGGCATTTTAGAGTATAGTGGTTTTAGACGAAAATCTACAAATGTTTATCTAGAGACATAATTTGCCATCTCTCTCATTCAGCAGTTGGCAGAGGTCCCCTGCTGACCTGAAGAGAGACCGTGCAACTCCCGTGAGGTCTCTGTCTTGGCCTCATGGTCACCGGTGCCCAGAAACTCTCCTCACTTACATCAGAGCCTTGTTGCCTAATACTCTCGTACTGGAGAGGAGATCTTAGGAGATCAGAGGCACGAAGCAGAGGACAGAAATCCGCTAATGGGCAGTGTAGGTTCAAAGGGTGCTCTCCCCTGCCCTTTCCCCAGACAGGCCCCTAGCAGCAAGTTAGGCTGAAAACAGACTATGGGCTTGTAGCATTTTAACGTACAAACCAAATTCTGGCATAATTCTGTATGTCAACATGGTCAAATTGAAATAAAGCTGGGACCAGGCTGAGGAGATGTGCAGCTTTTACATATGTAAAGAAAAGCCAGGGATCCACCTAGCTTGTCCCCTTCAGCACAGAGAAGCAGGTGGTAGGCTTTGCTGTGATTTAGCATCAAGATTTACACAGGGAGGGTCTCTGCCAGCACAGAATCACAGAAAATCCTACACTTTGCTGCTACAACTCTGAGGTGTATGTCATCACTTCCAAAACTGCAAGTCAGAAAGTAAAGAAGAAAAATGAAAGTTTTGAATGAAATAAAGCATTCCATTCAGATTTGGTCAGTTTTGAAGAATTTTTTTATAAAACAAATAGCAAAGGACATTTTATAACAGTCATTTCTCATTCAAAAAATGAAGTGTTTGATTTTTGCAAGAACAGAATTAATTTCCCTTGACAGCAGCAGCTTGGCACACTGGAAACAAGTTGTGAAGCATATTGGTGTTGTTGAATCTTCTTTTTTTTTTTTGCTTTAAAAACCAGGGGGAAAAAATGTGAAAAAGTCACTCTCTTTTCTGTTCCTTTCAAACACAAAGACAGTGTTTACAGACTGCATGCCAGATCAGAGCCTTGACAATGTATCACTACCTTGGTCAAGTGTGAAGTCCTAACTGTGAGAGCAATAAATTTACAAATCAAAACTGCCCTTCCTGAGACTGAAGGAACTTTGTTGCTGGACAGCACAGTCATACACTGGTTTTCTTTCATACCACAATAATAAAGTCCTCAAGACAAAGAAGTATTTATTCCAGGTTTCCTTGTTCTAAGAAAACTTTCAGTGCGTAGACCTCATACAGTGTAAAACACTGTTTATAGTAAGCTGAGGCAATATTGGGCTTAGGTATGGTATTTTCCTCAAATAGGAATGATCTCTAATGCTAAGAACCCCTGAGTGGGGACAGGGCTTAAATCATTGCACCCTGATATTAAAAGACATAGCTTGTCTATAGAAATATCAGGCCAGTTACAAAGTGGCATATTGGAGGCTTGAGGTAATGCTCTCCCCATTGTCGCAGCGCGCTGGTGCGGCACCTCGCTTGCTCAGAGCTTTTGTTTGCACAGGAAGATGACTGCATGGCTGTCCTTGCTTCGCGGCTCCTAGAGTTTAAAAAAAGCCTTCCCTTCGTGAATCACAATATGCACTCACCAGCCAATTATATTTGGCTTCCAAACTGTTTACTCCAAAGCTGATATATTCTTCCCCCTCTGCTCTACCTCCACCCTCCTTTTTGTTCTTTTTAAGAAATAGCCAGGGGAAACCAGGACAGAGTTTCTAAAACTTGGTTGTATAAAATAAACAGAAATTTTCCATCAGGTCTTGTTTCATGCTGGGCTGCATGTTAGCACCAAACTCCAACCCTTCTTAGGCTTGGCTAATATTCCCCAAAGGTGGCCTCTTTGATGCACAGCCCCTCGGGCGGGCTTCCCAGAGGTTGGTCCAGGCTGGGGCCCAAGGGTTACCCCGGCATCCTCCCTGAGTAGCTGAGACTACCACAGATCAGGGCAGATCACTGACTGTAACACTGCCAGTAGAGTTTTGAAAAGATGGTGCAGGACAAAATAAGAGAGCGGTGAACTTTGAGTAGTTCAAACAAACAGTTTGTGTTTGGAGCCACGCAGATGAATCTCTGAAAAAGTTGGAAAATAGAAAAGAGAACACATCTGAGCATGAAACAGAACACTTCTGGTGTGACTTGCAACATGTATGATGTGCAATGCATCATACCTTTTCTATTATAAAAATGTGGTGACATGAAATTCCTAAAGGGATTTTGAAAATGAAAAGCCATTTTGAACCTGGAGTCCCAAATGGTTTGTTTAGAAAGGACTTAATTGGAATGTTTCTTTTTTCCAAATGCCTTTTGTAGTGCTGTTTCTCTCCTATAAATGACTGTGGCAACAAAATCAACATGAATTTGCAAAGCAATTTGTGGCCTCCAAATCTACATTTTTCCCTAAAAAAGACTTAAATCTGTTTTACGGAATTCTATATACAAATTCTGCCTCGTGCTAGGAATGGCCGAAATTTGAGCATGGCCTGCTCTTGAAATGCTTCCAGACTGACAATCTTGCACAGCCAATTCAAGTCACATTCTTTACCCGAATCTTTGTCCTTGCTCTGCAAAATGTTGCTAATTCCTCCTGGTGCTAGGGAGAGGCCTTATCGCTCCTCAGGAAGAAGAGGCTGGAGGCTGGGTGCCCCATTGCCCCCGGCTCCCTCACCGTCCCTCCCACCCCTGCCCTCCTCCAGGCTGAGTGTCGCAGGGCCCCGCACGGCGGAGCACTCAGGCATGCAGGGAGATCTCCAAAGGCTGATTTTTCAGGCTACCTGCAGACTCAGACAGACATCACTGCAGTAATTGCACTCAGGTGGCCCTGCCAGGGTCACAGACCCTGCAGTTCCCACGTCTCTGGCTCTAGGGTGGATCTGCCAGGTGTATTTTGTCATGACTGAGGCAGATCTACCAGATGGATGACCCCAGAGTGGCTTCAGGGACTTGAGCTCTGTGGGGGAGGCCTCTGGCCAGAGGGTCTCCAGGTCCTCCCCTGGGGCCAGGCACCCCGTGAGCCCATCAGTGCCTGGGAACTGGAGATTCAGTCTGCACAGCCCCATCATGACGGCTATCAGCCCTGAACCATCCCAAAGAGACCACGGGCCTCTCCTGTACGTCATGCTAGCTCTGCAGGAGCTAATCTGTTTGCTGGGTGGCTGTTGTAGAGCTTTCACAATAGAGAATATTTTAGAAAATAGGAAAGTTTGATCCAAAAACAGGAGAAAAAAGCAAGGAGGAAGGGAGTTAGGGAAAGGCAGACCAGAGTTCAGGTAGGCTTTCATTCCTGCTTTAAAAAGAATATTATTTGAAATGAGAAATACTGCATTAGCGAGAGTGCAAAACGTTTCTGTGCTGAGTCAGATTTCTTTCTCAGAGAACAGTTCAGAAGTAGTTGTCTGGCCTGATCCTGCCAACCTTTCCCAAAGGGGCACCTGTCTGAGTGGGACCTTTGCATGAGGAAGAGCAGCTACAGGGCCAGGCTAGCCTTGCTGTGTACCTGGTGTGTACTGCAATGCCTTGTTATGTAGGTGTCACTCTCTGGGCTGCAATACAACTGGGATGTTTGCAGAGCCCCATAATTGTCCCTTTCACACAGCTCAGATTTTATAGCCCTTCCCTTGGTGGGACCCTACCAGATATCACTAGCCTTAGCAAGTAATAATAGGGGGATTGATTTTTCTGCTATGCTCCCCCAAATGAGAGTTAAAAATCAGGACTAGTCAGATTGGTCTGTGAGTCCTTGCAGATTCTGCAGAGTAGGAGCATTCAGGCTGAGCTCATTCTGTGCTGAATATTAACCTTGCTGAAATCAGGGCAAAGTCTCTTGTTGTCTTTTAATGGGGCCCAGATCTCATCTTCCCATGGTGTTTGGAACACGTCTCTTTCCAGGCTGGCTTGTTCTTTTTTGCAAGCTAATATATCAACTGATCACCAGTTAAATGTGCCTGGAGGAACAGAAGTGTTGGAAGACCTAGTTTCTGGGTGGTAACGTCCTTACTTGGCTCTGGCCCTACAGGTTCTCTGGTCTGATGTGTGGTCTGGACAAAGCTGGAAAAGGAGATGTCATTCCACTTGCTATAATTTTTTCCCAGTGACAGAAATCTTTGGCCGTTCTTGAAGAGAAGTCAATCAAAAGAAAATCAGAGAGAAGAGGCCATTTTGGCCATATGTTGACCATTTTCCCCTCCTCCACGCAGATAATTTTGAATTGCCAGAAAAATTTATCAGGCTGCACCCCAGCTGGTTCCTTTTTCTGAAATTGTGAATAGTCAGATTGGCGCCTCAGGGACCTTACTGCTGACTTTCTCTGCTGTGACCTCCCACCAGGGCAGTGTGTGTTGTGCTGTCCCACAGCTGCTTCCCTGGTGGAATGTCACAGAGATGTTCTGCTCCAGCTCCCAGGAGACACTGCAGCATCAGTCCACATGGAAATGATCTTTTCAGCTGAAAAGAAAGGAAAACTTTCCATTCCAAAAACCAATGGTTATTTCTTCATTTTTGATTGAAAGCCAAACTTTTCCAAGGAAAGTAAACAGTTTTTGTGAAAACTTTCTATTAATTGCAAACCAGGTTTTCGGTAAAAACCCAGTATCAACAATTTTCTGTCTATCCTACTTAAAGCCTTTCAAAGGAGGAGAATTTTACAGCTATTTTAAAGCCCACGTACTGTTTGCTGGTGTGAATTTTATCCATGTAAGTCAAATCTGGATAAATGGAGTGATTGTCAAGCTTCTGTAATTATCTGCACTTCCCACTACTCTCTGACAGAACATTGGACCCAAAGCAAATCCAATATCAGTATGCTTTTGGGCCAGGCAGAATAGTTGTCTGTCTAAAAAGACTCTTTCAGCCTCCCAGTAATCTGTTAATTAACCACTGATAAATAGTGGGCTTAATCCTGGGTCAGGGGAATGGTGGACTTTAATCCCGCGGCAGTCTGGGCGCAGCCCTCGGAGGGCTGGGGACAGGCCGAACAGCTGTACGGCTGCTCTCACACCATGTGTGGTGGGCCTTGCACGGCCGTGGGTGTTATCCTTTATGGGGAGCAGGGAGGACAAAGCTCTACTGTAAATCCAACCCTTACTGCTATAAAAGCTTTCTGTTTTTAACAGTGAGCATGCAGATGAGAGGCATATTTGCCCAATTCAGGGAAAGTCTATATTTGCCTGAGCATCCGGTGACAAGTATCTAAATCACTCTGGGACATGCCAGACATCCCGGTGCGCACGTCACCAGTTCCCAAAGTTTGACTCAACTTGGCTGCCAAAAGCTTGGGACTTAGGAGCTCCCTCTGCATCTTTGGACAATACTCAGCTTTGATGGCCTTTGTGGTCCGGACCTGCAGGCTGTGCTTACTTCCCGATGGGAGCTCTCCCAATAAAATCCTTACTCACTCGGGAGTTTCAAGGCACTGGTCAAATTACCTTTGTCTGGAATTGAAACAGGGGTTCCTGCGTTTGTGCCGACCTTGTTCCTGTCTCCTGCCTGTCCCCCAGCTGCCTGTCTCTGCTGATTTCCTCTTCCCGTCGGCTGGGCATGAGAGTGCGCTCGCCGTGGCTGGCTGTCCCCTGTGCCATTCCAGACTGGAGACACGCTGAGGGACAGCCCTTTGCGATGACGCTGCTCAGGTCCTGCTGGGGCTTGACGTGGCAGCAGCAGCCAGAGTGTCTGCTGCTTTGTGCATGCAGGACAGAAGAACAGATGTTGCAGGTCCAACATACACTAAACAATAGGCTTTGTTCTGCTCATGTTTACCCTGGTTTATTCCCATTGACCTCAGTGGAGCAAGCCCAGACCTGTCCAACTTCAGTTTAGGAGGTGACAGACTTGCATCATCTCCAGGTATGAAGTGATGCACTGGTTGCCACTTTTTCTTCTCCTTGCTTGGAGAGGTTTTGAGGAATGATGGTTTCCGTCCCCTTGTTGGCAGCACCATCCTCATGGGCACAATCCAGGATAAAAGCTGCTATGGATGAAAGCTGGCAGCTGTGGGAATTTGTATGTGGAGGAGCTGCACGTGCATCTCAGTGAGTGTTTTTTCTGTTGCACATGCTGGCCTTGAAACATTGGCTTTGCCTGTTGTTGACTTCAGACTAGCTGCTTTTCAACAGTGTCTATAGCTGCTGAAGATCACGTTTCTGTCTGAGCTTGTACCCTTCTCTCCCCCCCTTTCTCCTTCCCCCCTCCCCAAATCATTCAAAATCAATGGAGAGAAAGGGTCTCAAAATCTCTGCAAACTGTGTTATCAAAGCTCCATTGTTGGGGGGGGGGGGAATCCATGCTCTCTAATGAAGTCTCATTTTCAGAGCTGCCTGCTCGGTGGATGCTGCTGTAGTGCTTTTGCCGTGACGTGGGGACCTGCCAGCCAGGGGACCCGGGGTCACTGGCATAGCACACGTCCAGTGAGCACGCAGAGGACACGGAGCCAGCAGCTTTCTTCCACAGTGTCTGTGCCAAACCAGGCCACAACGGGGTTATGTTTTTAGGGTAGCATACAACTGAAATCCCGCAATAGATGTTAAAGGCACCATTTCAGTCTTGGCTCTGGTGTCTGGAACAAGTTTCAGCCTAAACTGCTAGCAATATTCTAGTTCAGAAAATGTTTGTGCTGTTTGACTGGAATCTTTTCATGGCAGCTTGGTATTAAACATATTCCACGTCAGTGGTGGCTTTGCCTCTTCAGTGAGTGAACTGATTTCACTATAGTCTTTACCACATAGTGAATTTTGTTCTGCTTTTTTCTTCCTGTGACTATTGTAGTACATACAAAATGTGTATATGTATGGATGGGTATGTACTGGGTATAGCTGGGGAGAAAGAGAATTTTACAGACAGGAAAGTTGGCCAAACCACAAATCTTACCTGAAAATTGCATATTAGTTACAGAAAGTCAATTTTCAACTCAAAATTAACTGTTTTTTCCGGAAAAAAATGGACATAACAGATATATATCAGTGATTTATTTGTCCAGTCAAAATTGCTTTGATTTTGGAAAGCAAATGCAGAATACACAGTGATATTCACAGCAATCACACAATTACCAGCCATCCACAGGATGAAGTATGCTTGTGTGAGGCATTCATTAAGTTTGCTGTAATCATGATCTGATTGGAAGCAGGGCAGGCAAACAAAAAGGGCTAATTTTGGGTAAAGAAATTATTTTCTGTGAGTCATTAGGATATGTATTCATGGTAAAGCATTTTGCAAATGTTAGCTGCTATGTAAACATACTCATAATTGTTATTAATGGAATGAGGAAATATTTTGACAGACAGCAGTCAAGATGAACTTTTCCAAGCTACAGTGATTTCTAAGGAGGAATATGCATACGTAGGGAATATCTACACCTACATACATGAAAGACAGATGGTGTTTTATCCAGCTGAAATGATATCAGTAAGGCTGCCACTTTTGTCTTTTTCCCACACACGTTTGTGATCCCAGTGGAACCACAACATTCAAAGGCTTGCTCCCTGGTTTCCGCTGCACAGCTTTTGGCCTTTGCTGTAACGAGGAGTAAGGCAAAGACTATTTGAATTTTCACAAAAAAGATTCTAGTTAGAAAGTGTCGTTGACACAGATCAGCAGCTTTCCTGCCCTTGCAGGAACCAGGCGGTTGGTCCTTGAAGCTTTCTCTGCTCTGCTCAGCCGCCCTTTCTGCAACGTGAGCCTGAAGGCTGAGTGTAACCCTCCGCCTGCTTGAGGGATGAGATCAGGGCACCAGCCAGTCCTAGGGCAAGGGGGTGCTTTGTTAGGATGGTATAAGCGTTTTCTATGTGAAAAGGCATGCATTTTTTTTGTTTTTGACAACACTGTTATTTTGCAGAAAGCATATGCTTTCATAGAAAGTGTACTATTTTTTGTCAGAAAATTGAAAGCCCTCAAAATATCTGCCCCCATTTTCTTTCAATTTGGGTCCAACAGGAGTTCCTTTTTCCTTTCCTTTTCCTTTTTCTTTTGTCTTCCACAAGTTCCTGAGTTCTTTTTTAAATTTCTTTTTAGTGAAAAATCAATTTTTCCTTCGTGAGCAGAAAATTTCTTCTGAACACCCTGAATCTGACTCTTGTGCACAGAACGCCTGGCTCTTGGAAGACATGCTGATAAAAAAGATAAGGAAGGAGGGAAAATGCAAAGATTTGTTTCAGAACAAATCAGAACCGCAGAACTGTATCTTACTGAAACCAAAGCACTTGCATGCAGATCTCTAGCTAGCAAGGGTATGCGACTTGCAGTTCTCATTTTACCACGGTGGGCCCACGATTGCCTTCTCGGGATGATGTCCCTCTGCTGGCAGCGTAGAGGAAAGCAGTTCAGGGCTTCACGCGTGCAGCCCCGCGCTGGTACCGCAGCAGCGGGTCCAGAGTGTGCAGGCCCGGGGGTGCCTCCCTGCCCTTCCTTGCCGCAGCTGAGTGAAGAGCGGGTTTCTCACATCCCCAGTGAGACCCAAAGACCATGCAAGGAAAAAAAACTTTTGTGCAGAAATATCCCTGACGTATTTTGGAGACTTGAACAGCAGAAAAGTAAAAGATTTCCAGCCACTTAACACCTCTCTTTGCATCTTTGAAAGCTGATGCATAAGTTTGAAGCACTGGCTTTCTTAAGTGCAGTTCTGCATAAAAGGTGCTTTCAAATGAAGATGAAATTTCTTCACAATTTGATTGGAAAAATATTTCAAGTCTTGCATTTGGGAGAAGCAGGGGAATTTCCTGCTTTTTTTCCATCTCTCTCTTTTTTTTTTCCTGACAGAAACAATTTACTGAAATCACTGAGGATTCCTAAAATGTTTCTCTGGCCTAAAATTTCAGCTGGCAGGAGAGGCATGTAGGGAACCACAGCTGAAAAACTTTGCCCAGTGGAGCTTGTGTGCTGCGGGTGGCCTGGCCCCATCCACCTCTGCTGGAACAAGGAGCCCATTGCGGGAGATGTACTGCATGCGGCAAGGCAGCGTGAGAAGGGCAGGCACAGGAGTAAGTGACTGCAAATTTATGAGGTCCCACCTTATAAATTTATGAGAAAGGCAATAAAAGAGGTTTTTAAGGTGTATCTGTATGTCTGTACTTCAATATGTGATAGAGCCACAAAAGCCCCATTTCCTCTGTTAGCACAAGAGCCCTCTGAACCACAGAGCTGATGGAGCTGTCACAGGGAAAGAAGTTGAGGTCAAAACCACTTTAGAGGGGTTTTTAATTGCCATATAAACCAAGCTGGGACTGTGAAACTCCTACTAGGGCGCCTAGAAAAGGAGCCTGCTTATCTCCCTACTGTGGTGACCTGCTGATAAAGTCCATCTGCTTTGAATAAGAAGCCACAAAATATTTATATATTTAAAAAAAATCCCCAGACCTTGATAAAACAAGGTGTCCAGCAGGAGTCTGGCTTGGATGGCTCATTCTTCATCTTTCTACTTCAGATGATGAAAAAGTATCTTTTCAAATAACAAGAACAAGGCTTTTATGATTGGGCAGAGCTCACAGATTGGGCCACATAGAAGTTGGACACCTACTTTATCTCAGACATCTTGGTTCCCTCAACAGCCAGCTGAGATAATGTGCCTTGCATCCTGCTCTAGGTGGGGTGAAAAGCCCATGGAAGAACCTGTCTTTCTGCTTTGATTTTAGACAGCCAAGACCATGTGCTAAACTTTCATACCAGCGGAGTGAAAGTAGCTTGCTTGGGGTTACTCGGCTACCTGAAAGGGGTTGGTCAGATCAAATCACCAGATGTAGCCCTGACTGCCTTCAAGAGAGCCAAGGATAAATGTTTATTTAGGAACAAATTTAAAATGTAGCTGGACCTAGTGGCTGGATTACTTGGTTGACCTTGAAAAATCTGTGTGCCTTTTTAGCGATCCATAGGCCACTGAGTGACTTAATCCAAGTCACTTTGGCTGTGATGCCAAATGTTATTGGCCCACAAACTCCTGACAGCAGCTTGCATTTGATGGATGAGAAGTGCCACCTAATATTGATTACATATGTTGATTACAAAGAACATATCTACCTTTAAATGGGCTTTCTGAACCCCTGCACCAACTCTTCTACTTACTTGCAGAAAGCGAGCAAAAGCTGTGGCTCAGACAAATATTAAATACCAGGTTCCTATTAAGATCAGCTCCATTTTTCCTTCTAGATTTCACCTTTCAGCCAGGACAGGAGTTGTGGCCTTTACCCAAACCCTGCCCTGCACAGATGATGGTCCATCAGTGCAGCCTTTGCACCTGCCTGAGAGCCCTGGCTGTGCTGCAGGCTGGCAGCATGCAGGGAAGCCCTGAGCCGAAGCAGCTGCATGCTTCGTGGGATTCATCTTGCAAACTGCAGCTCAGAGCCTTGGCTTTGAGCTTGCTCACATCCTGCTGGGCAGGATTCACTTTGCAGACCACCCGATTTTTAATATTGGCCTAGGGATTTAATTCAGGTCAGAACAAATCTGAGCCTGAAATCACAGTGGGGCCAGCCCTCTCATAAATCTTCTAAGATCTAATGCTGTGATAATGTGACAGAGGGTGCTGGTGCAGGGCTGCCTTGTCTGGCAGAGGGAAAACTGAGGCACCTCGTGGTGCAAGCCTTTTCCTCATATGAGACCAATGCAAAATTTTTCTGGACTGTTCACCCAGCTCGCTCACCTTGGTGCAAATATGCCATGAGAGCACAGAGGGCCGCGTGGGAGGGTGGCTCTTATTCACCAGCTTTTAGTTGCTGCTCTAAATGCAGGCTGACAGCTGTTGGAGAAGCCTTTTCTTCTGTCCCCCCCTTCTCTCCCCTCCACCACGGATTAGCTGTTTGCTGTGAGGAGCCAGATTTGTTCTATTAAAAGTGTTTTCCTGGGATGGAGGGAAGTTCTCATGCACTCTGCCCTGGCCACCCCTGACCCGCACTGGCTCTGATGTGAGCAGCCTTTCATTGAGCACGGATGGGTGATTGGAAGCAGACCTGCGCGGGAAGCCGCCGGTGCTCCCCACGCTGTGAACAAGCATGCTGAGCGCATTTGGGGCAGGCAGAGAGGGGACTTAGTCCTGGGGCAGAGAGGGGAGAGCCACTGTCCCAGCTCCTTGGGGTGCCGTGGCCTGGCTTGTCAGTGCTGCCTGGCACAGTGTCTCCCTCGGCCCCAGGCAGCGCCTTGCAATGAGCACCCCTGGGCTAAGGTGCAGACTGCAGCTGAAGAAAACCTGCCTGCCTTCTAGGGAGCTAACTGGGAACTCTTTAAAAGAGGTGAACTGAGGATGGACTTTTCCAAGGTCTTAGCCAGAAATGTAAAGGGTTCGTAAAAGGGCTGGATTTAGCTCTGAGACGTGTGTGGGTTTCACAGCTGCTCTCGTGCCACCTGGGCGAGCTGCGAGCTGCAGAAAAAGCTCCTTTGCCCCTCTCCCTCCCTGTGCTCTCTCTCTGTGCTATTTTAAACAGAAGGCTTTGGGAGTAACTATAGCTCTAAATATCAGTTGAAGAAGAAAAACTGTCAAATACCAGATCCCTCTCTAACAAGAAGTTAAGAAACCCTCTTAAAATAACAAAATAGTAAACCAAAGTGTCAAAATGAATCTGAAACATGTAAATTGTTTATGAGGCAATGCTGGGCAGGCCACATTGCAGGTAAGCCCAACTAAGTACAAGATGACACTATCCCAGCATGGAAAACAGAGCTGCTGGGACTCACATCACCAATTTCTGAGTTCCCACACACCTGCTTGGATCTGCAGAGATGCCACTGTTTTCAGTGCACATCCTCCAGAGTCCCATCACCACAACTGAATTCAGGAGGTGGCTTTCAAGCATACAAGTTATGTCCCCAATAATGCTTTTTTTATGGAGCCAGTGGTGCATAATTTTAGCAGAAGAAATATGAGCATAAAAGGGGAATGCCCCAGCCGGCGAGACAAGCACCCACGCTTCTAGCGGGAAGCATGATACAGTAGTCTGAGCACAGGCTACGTGCCAGGAGCTTGTGAGGTCTAAAGACACAGGCAAATGAGGTGATTTTCTCAATGCCACAGACTTGTGGCAGTGAGCAATCACTTCATTTGCCTGTGTCTTTTCACAATGAGGCAGGAAGATCTGCTAGTCTCTAAAGCCAAAATATTTTGATAGCAAAATATCTAGTGTTCTCACATAATTTTAACAGGATCTGGTTTCTGGGAGTTATTTTTCAGGGAGCGTTACAAAAGGCAGACTCAGTTTCTTCCCAGGGAATATAACTATGAGGGAAACGCCCCTCCAATGAATTTCCTGTACAGGCACATATCCTGGGAAGTAGATTTAATTTTCCCGTTGTTTGTTACAACCATTTTAGAATGAGAAGGAGAATTTTCCGTCTGCGGGCATGTAAGTGCTCCTTCACCTGAACAAATCCCAGCAGCACAGTTTCAAGACTGCCCTCTGATTCAGACATCTAGTGAACACAGCGCTCTCCACGTAAAAGGTGTTTATTTGAACACCTCGCAAGCTTTCTTGCGGTGATCCTTCCTGCGCTCTCAGGAGGGAAGCCAGGGAGTGCTATTAGTCCCAGTTTACATCAGGGTAATCGATGCACGCAGACACGGACAAGATCATATGGTGAGCGTGTGGCAGAGCAGAGCTTGGCATTCAAGGCTCGAATTACTACCCCAGTCTCTGGGCCACCTTTCCTTCTCCCAACCCTCAGTCACTGCTGCCTTTTCCTCTCACATGAGTATGACTGGATTAACTTGTCAGATAAATGCCCATTAATGTATCCGAGTTAAGTTTGAGTGGGAGGTCCAGGATGTGACACTTGTACCGTATAGAGATTTTAGGCAAAATTCCAGGGAATTTCTGTGATCCCTTCGTTCCTACCAGAGGACTCAAAAAATGTTTTCCTCCTAATCACAGCAACATCCACCTCTGTGTGAGACGAAACCACGTGCTCAGGTCACTGAGGAGATGGAGCTATTCGTGGCAGCTGTGGTGGGGTTGCTCTCGCAGCCCAGGTCTGGGGTTGTAACAAACCATGCGCTGGTGCCTTCATGAGAGGGGAGCTCTTTACTGTGTCATCTGCCAGACGTCACTCTTAGCAGTCCACACGTTACCCGTAATAATTGCACCTCGCACGCCACTACAAATTACAAATGTTTGAGGTTAAAAATGTGAAGCCCAGGGCATTTATATAAAAGACTTTTATGCATCCCTTGAATGAAAAATGCTCCATCATGTAGCTATTGGTTTTATTTGTCATATCAAGTGAACATTTGACAGCCCGAGCAAATTCCTGCCCATTAGCTGAGGAACACGATTACTCCTGCCGCGTTTTCTAAACTTCTTTTGGCAGTAGTACAAAATGCAGAGGAGAAGTTATCGAGGCACATTCCCTGCAACTGTTGTAATCTTTCCAAACCGATTTCTTATTTCACTGAGGGAATAAAAATAATGATATTCACAATAATAATAATGATGATGATGATGACATAGTTATTGCATTTTCATCAGACAATCTCTAAGCACTTTATAAATTATAGGTAAGCTTCAAAGTAAGTAATCCTGCAGGATGTATAAGTGTTATACAGTATTTTTCATGGTCCCATTAGACTACAGAAAAAGTAGAACAAACCCTTAACTTACAAACTACTTTAACTTTAAACTTTCTTTTAATCATATTGTTAAAAATAAAATCTAAGATTGCTATAAATAAGATTAGAACTTTTAGAAATATTCCTCCCCACAACACTTTTCACAATTAAAATCTCCATCTTGAAATGTTTTGAAAACTGCAGATGAGTCAGAAAGCATGACAATATGTGGGAAACCCCCTCAACCCTTTTTACATCGTTTCAGCAAATCTACTTCAAGGTGTGAAAAATTGGGGGGTTCTTATTTCTGAAACACTGCTACTGTCTTAAATAAAACTAACAAAATGCTTGAACCCACTTGTGGGGAAGTCTTTTTATCCAGAAAATGTTTCATTTAGAAGAAAGCTATCAGAAAATGTATATTTTTACAAAAATATGCAGATGATTCCTGCTTCTACCCATCACTTTGGACAAACCTCTTTCCTAATAAGAAAAAAAAGGCTTTGTAATTAATTCCCCCCTCCAAGCCCCATTTTTTACACTGTCTGTATAGAAATTATTAGACAGGGCAATATTTCTCATCTTCTCACGTATTTGTGCAGTTTTTTCTTCCCTTGCTAGTCATTTAAGCTCTGAACGTGCCATGATGTACATGTGCAATTAACTTTACTAACCTAAGACAACAATTTAAATTGACTAATTATGAATATAACTTTAAGTATACCTGACAGTACTTGCAGAATCTAGTTTATTAGTTTTCCCTGTTGGATGGTTTGGGTATTCTATGAATTATGAGAGTAAAAAAAAAAACAACAAAAAACCCTATGCCTTTTAAAACAAGAAAATGTGTTTGCAAAAAACAGACCTCCCTCTCCAAAAAAAGTGCCCTCCTTATAAAAAGTAGCGTGTTATAAAGCCATAGACAATAAGTGAGTGTGGCCAATTGAAGCTAATAATTACATATTTCCCTTTAAATGACTTGCCCAAGGTCACACTGCAAATCAATGGCAGATTCGATAATTTAACCCAAGAGTCCTGAAACCCAATATCCTGCTCTCACCACTGGAAAACCACTGTGCAACTGGCTTCCAATCTGGGAATGATGCATTATGTAAGGAGAAAAACTATAGATATTTCAGTTTTTTCCCCCTCTGATTTATACAGAATTTCTGTTTTCCTTCATCTGGTATGGTAAATACTTGGACACATTTTCTTTAAAAATGTCTTGAAATGTTGTCAGAGGCTGCTGGGCATGTTGGCTGAAAATGATATCTTGGGCTGCTGTGAGAATTACTAATGCTGTGCGGGCTTCCTTTCCTTGGTTGAAGAGTAATTCATGTGGCCAACCTGATAAATATCCAAGTAGTAAAATCAACTGGAAGATGACTTTTTTTTCACTCAGGAAATTTCTCAATTTTTTTTTCCAATCTGCTGGCAATGTGTTGTCATTTGACTAGATATAAATTTATTTTTTTTTCAAAGACTCAAATATTTTTATATTTCAAAATTCATTCTTTCTAGTCTGTTCTCACCAATAATTGCAATAGAATGAATAAGACTGAGGGGTTTTAATTTCATTTTTCCTTTATTTCTCCACTCTGTATCTTCCAAAGTAGAAATTAGTCCAGTGGCAAAATGGTAAAAACAAGAAAAATCTAACATTATGTCTCTTTCTAATAATTCAAAAAAAAAAAAACCCTTGAATCCCTGAATGTAAAAACGTTGCGCTAACCTCTGGATTTCCTGTTAGAATTTTAAAAGAAAAAGAAAAGATTCCCCAGGAAAAATTCATTTAGTGCATAAAACAAAAAAAAGCTACTTCTGTCCCCGCGGGACCGCAGCCATGCCGCGATGGGGGGAAGGAGCTGCAGAGCCAGCGGGGACGGTCAGGGCCTGCCCCACAGTGGTTTCGACTGTTCTGATCCATAGGGAGGTGCATCCTGCCGAACCACAGGGCCTGAGGTCTCCTTCCTCCCCCTGAACCGTGGGGTCTGCGGCCTCCTCCCAGGCCACCAGGGCCAGTCAGAGACACGGTGCCAAGTCTGCTGCATGCTCTGTGAGCCCCAAAACGCAAAGCATGGGCTTTTCTGTACATCCCTCCTCTAGGTCTGTGCTGCAAGGTCGTCATCAATTTTCCTGCCACCTCTGCTCTTGCCAAAGTCTCCTGCAGCAGATGTTCCTCGAATCCACCCGATCAGAGCCAACCAACTAATTTTTCAGTTGTGACCTCGAGCCACGAAAGCTCTGCCCTGCCCTTCAGACAGTGCATGTACAGGAGTTATAATTAGAATAGATCTTATTGTCAGGCAGGAAAGCGCCTCCTGCAGTTCTCCTAATGCAGGGTCCCTACGGCCCTGGCCAGGAACAAGGTTATGAGGAAACTCCAAAGAGACCAGTTGCAGATAAGTAGCTTGGTACCACGTGTGAGGGGTGCATGTCTGTGGGGCCACTCCTCACCCCCGTGGCCGCGGCTGGCCACAACTGAGAGCGGCTCAGGTAGTGTGCATGAGCTGTGTGTGAAGAAGAGCTGCCAGATATATTAGAGGACTGTGAAACAATGCATAGTTACATGAACAATAGCATTAATCATTATTTGCTCCATTTGTACCTTTCCACTCTTCCAGTAGGAATGGCCTTTCCAGTGCATCATATGCTATTTTCCACAGAGCATGAAAGGGTTATATTTGGGCCATCTGAGTCTTCCAAACAGTAGCAAATAGTGCAGGCTCTGGGCACACATCTCTGCCAATACATATATTCTGTTGGTTTTCAGAATACCAAGGGAGTCTAGGAAGCACAGCAGAGTTTTGGTTGCTCATCTGGGACTTGTGTTTATGCAGATTTGCTATCATAAGTAGCATGATAAGGGCTGTTCTTTCTCAGTCTGGTTTGGGGACTTAAAATAGATGCATATTGTTATCTCAGTCCCATAAAATTCAAAGGCCAAATCTTGCCCTTGGAAATGTGTGTAAATTTCCCACTGAATGGCCCCAAAGGGCTTGAAGGAGGCTATGAGAAAAAGGTTTGGGATAAAGAAGTACCAAATCACAGCATTCTGAACCAGGGCCTTGTTCCCCTTTTAATCTATCCTTCTGCAAAAAGGGAACTCCATCCAAGTCAATGAAGTTACACCAGTATAAAAGTCCTGGCTAGGAGTGGAAGATCAAACTGCAGGTCTGAACATCATGGCGTCAGAGTTTGGGGGTACTTTGACCTGCAATGTCAGAAGAGCCCAGTCTGAGGTGCTGCGATCTAGTGTTTAATCTTTGCCCCAAGGGCATCTGGAGCTGAAGTTTTCTTAAGGCTCATTCCTTGTTTGAAATAAAATCAGATATGTTTATTCCACAAAGTACAATGGGAAACTCTGAAACATAAACAGACCTATGGCCCCTGTATGCGCTCTCTAACATGTTATGCGTTAAGAAAATACACCGCAGGCAGCTCTCCCCCATCACAATGTGTTTAACTTGTGTCAGGTGTGCAGGACACCTCACATAAGGAATGCACTATTTAAACTTTACCAGATAAAGAACGCCTAGGACAAATTAGCTGGAGTTTCATGAACTGGGGCCTTCTATGATATCACTAGGAGACATCACCTGATAACAGGCCGCTTTGCAACCCGATCCTGTGTTTCTTTTTATCATGTGCCTAGGCGATGCTTGGAGAACAGGAATCTGTTAGCAGGCAATTTAATTGTGCCTTGCCAGGTCCATCCGCAGGCTTCTCTTTTTCACTGTATATTATTGTAACATCAAAAGTGCCACCTGCTCCTCCCTGGGAAAAAGCCAGTGTAGAGTAAGCAGCCAGAAAACCTGTTTGTGATCCATCGATCTTCCATGTAGCAATGATGTCCTAAGAGATGTGAAAATTGGGAGATGAATGCCTAAAAGTGGGATGTGAGCCCCTTAGCCCCACTTAGGGAATGTCTGTACTTAATCTCTTACAATGGCACCTCATTTTCCATCACAAGAGATGAAAAGCCTCTCCACGCCCCTGGAACACTTCACTACTGTAACGAACTTGGAAAGCAGCGGCCAGCCGGCTAGCGGAGCCTGGAATATGACTCTGAAGGGAAGAAGGAAATTTAATCAATGGTGCTGAGGATAGATGCAGACTGCTAATAACATGAAATGTTTAATGCCTGTACTTCACATCTTCTCATCCCACCGCAATATCATCATTTGACTGGCTCTTTTGCAAAACAGCAGAAAAGCCAAATAAACCTTACCTCAAGTCACACCGTTTCTCAGAGCCAGAAGGAGGCATACACAGCTTATGTAACCAAATACTAATTTTACTGAAAAAGTTTCTGATGAAAATACTGACAGCAAGAATGGGAGAGAAGTTTGAAATTAGTACATTTGAAATGAAATGTTTCATGTTGACATTTTAATAAACTTTTTTAACTTCCATTTCCAGCAACATTTTTTTCGGTTAAAAGCTATCCTAAAAGGAAAAGAGGAAACAATAGTTTGAAATGAGCTAAAATTAAAGAGGTCCATTTGGAGCCAAAGAGAAGGGGTCATGTTGGAGCAAAATGACATATTTGGGGGGAGAAGATCATTTTTGATGAAAAATCTTAAAGAGAACTTTTGTGATTTAATCTGAAACTGTTTTTAGCTTGGCCACTGAACTGAAGAAACACTTTCTCCATTTAACAGTCATCCTGGCTTCTGGTCTGATCCCAGAAGGCATACCCACACCTTACCCTTCTTGGTTTCAAGCTCCTTGTATCAGAGGATCTGACCATGCGGGTCATATTTGCCTCACTCAGACCAGATCTCTCTCCCTGCCAGGAATGAATCCAGTCCACTGGGATAATATAATTATTAATAAAAGCTGCAAGCTATAACATCCGATAAATCCTGCTAAGCATGAAGAGATGAAACAAAGATCCCATCATATCTATCCAGTTTTCTGAAGTAATGGAGAATCCAAGTGGCAAAGAAATGAAACATTTCCTAAAAGCTCTGGCTCAATGCTTGCAGCATGGTGTGGCATTAGCTTATCTCACACATTTTCTTCTCCTGTTTCACTTTGATGCAAAAGCATGTTTATAAAAGAAATAGGCAAAAGGCTCCTTTGGTCAGACTTCGTGTTTCAGCGAGGTGGTATGTTGGAAACAAAAGAAAGGCGATTGCTGCCATTTACCTAATAAAAAAAATCCCAATGCCAACTACAGAGTTAGATTACAGCTTTGGGGTTTAAGATTTATTGTTTTGGGGGAAAAAAAGCAGAGCTTTTTCCCAGGTTTATTTTTGATACTGACACTGCATTCTTTCAAAATATGTCTTTGGAGGGAATATTTTTCTCTAAAATGAGTGCCATCTCTCCAGATGAGCTCAATCTCGGTTACCACTGGGTCCCAGATCTTTCCTGGAGAGAAACCTGCCCTCCCGCTGCTCCAGACCTGAGGAAGTTGAGCTCTAAGCCAGTTCTCCAGGGCCTGGACAGGTCTCTGTTCACCTGTTTCTAACAAACACTTTCCCTGTGCACTAAGAGAATGAAGCTCTCCTATAGAAATGGACTAGCAGAGATGTCAGTGATACATAGCCTAATCTGGTTAGCTGGTGTAGACATCTAACATTGTGTGAGCAGATGGGCTCATCTTTCTGCTGTAAGCTTCTTGCTGTGCTGCAGCCAGGATTTTAAAAATCCATCCACTGCTCAGTAAAGCTGGAAGCTAGTCCCCTCCCCACCATGTGAAGAAGAAGCCAGGATGCTCTTCCCTTGTACACTGGTGCACAAACACCAGCCCATCTAAAGCTAGCTACACAGATGGGGTCTGTTGTTAGATCCCAAGGGCTGTGAGGCAGGAGGCTCCATGCCGAGGACAGGGTAGAGAGACAGTTTCTACACTGAGGAGCTCTTGCAGAGAACACCCTGTTCAACTCTCTCATTTCAGTCTAGAGTACTTTTGCTGTTGAAAAATGCTGATGAACACTGCTGATAGAGCAATAGCAATGCAGCCTGCCTAGAGGAGAGAGACTCCTTCAGAATAGCAGTATTTATCACCAAGAAATCTCCAGAACTCTCTCCCCGACCCATTTGCCTCACTCCCATTCCACCCTCCTGTTAAAAAGCCCATAGAAATTTCCTCTCTTTTATAAAAGAGCGCAATTAGGTCCCTAAATAGCTGGCATAGATCAGCATTGCTGTAGTGGGGAGCTGCTGATTTACCCCGGCTGAAGAGCTGGCTCTGAGAGTTACCACCCCAGGGACTGGTCAAATTATATTTCAAGGATTAGGTGTGGGGTGTTTTGTTTTGTTTTGTTTTGTTCATTTTAATACAGTTGGGAGGTTCATTTTTAGAATGAACCAATCCTTCTACTTGGGATCTGCGGAAATCCTTGTAGCTTTTTAAACTCCTGCTAGGTGGAGAGCAGAAGAAGGGTCTCTTATTATTCCTTACAAATGGCCTTTGCTTTGTCCCAAAGAGTTATCTTCTATAAAGAAAGTATATTTATTTATTACATATTTTACAAGATCAGGAACATTCAGGTCTTTACATTTTTAGCATGAACTGGCATCTCACCCCATGCTGATATTTTCTTTTTGTCAAAGTTTTTGTTGTTCTGAAACCAACATATCAGGGTTTTTCTTGGAGGAGTAAGAATCTGTGTAAGAAAAGTCTGGACAAACTGAATGTTGTAAAGCAGAGGAGATGTCATTTATGGCTGGATCCTGCTTCTTCTGTGCTAATTGGTACAGGATGGAAATGAATGTCGATATTAAAATAGAAGCAAAATAGCTTAGTGACCTCAAATCCAGACAATATCATGCTAATTATTTCATATAAATCAGAGCATAAGAAACTTCGGCACGCTTTGTTCAGTCAACAGGAGTAATTTGTCACAATATAGGAAAGAAAACATTGGCCAAATTGGAGTCCTGTTCACGCAGAAGTGAATTCATTGATTAAGTGCAATTGTGCCTGGTTTTGCTTGAACTGAATTGTAACCATTGTTCATAACTCTGTGGTCATTGTTGCTAAAAAAATAATGCATCCTTCAACATGCAAGCTGTGGGACCTTTCACGAAGCTGTTGTGTCTCTGATGCAAAATTAAAACCTTCTCTGAAGTGTAGGTTGGAGACTTCATGACAGCAGGGTCTCCTCAGAGGGGTCCATCTCGAGCCTCTGGTCACGAGAGGGTTCCTGGGCAAACCTTCTCCTAGGGCACTTGGACTCTTCTGTGCTCAGACATCCACAAACTACTCAGCAAAACAACGTGGTCACATTTTCTCGTGAAAATGGCCACCCAAAAAGTAGGACCCCACTGGATGTTACAAGTAGTGAGGAAATTGGCACTGGATGCAAGCACTTTTTTCCCAGTTCTGTACATCTACGAGGCCATACAAATCCTGCTGCCCTGGGCGCAGGAGGAATCAGACAGCTGGAGACAACGTCTCTGTGTGCAGCCTCCTAGACCCTGACAAGGTCCTAATCCGAGAGCCCATCCCTCAGCTTGAGATACTACCTGGGAGCAGTTTGAGTCGCAAGAGGCTTTTCTGCCAGCCCGTTTTGTTTCTTGTTTCTTGTTCATACAGACCTTCTTTCCAGAAAAAAAAAAAAAAAAAAAAAAAGCCCAGAAAACATTCATAGCTTTCTGATTCAGAGCAACTGAGGAGCTATGTATGTTCTATTGTTTTAGGCAGACCTTCCAATTTCCGTCTTTTACCTTAATAAGGAGAAGCATATAAATGAGGTGTTGGTGAAGTTTGATCAACATACAGCAATAACGTTACTTCCTCTTTTCTCTGCTCCTTGCATGCAACATAGTGCTTTTGCAGAGTGGGGGGAAACAGAGGCATGAAACCAAGGCAATGTTTCACTGTCAAAAACCTTGTATTTACTTCTTCTTGTGAAAGGAGCAAATATTTGCACCCATCAGCATTTTAACCTCAAATTATTTCATTTTGGAATCCAAAATTGTGGAAGGAGCATTTCACTCTGGTTTTGCTGATGTAGTCCAGTTTGCATAACTCTTCCCCCGGCTGCAGACTGTTATGTTGGTAGCTTTCAACTTCACCAGCTGATCTTTTTCCCAGTATCACATTGATTTATTTGTCTTCACTGGGATTCTGATAACATTTCACCAATAAATTAGTTTTAAATTAAACCCTCTGTTCTGTCTTTTATGTTGGGCCCAAAGCATGTCCTGGAAAGGAAATTTCATTTCAGAGGTACTTTCTTCTTTTTATCGACCTCATCAGCTACAGACACACCAGCTGTTACATTTATGTCACTTTGGGTGAGAGTTGTAAAAGCACTGTCTAAATTATAAATAAAAATTGCCACTAGAGAAGATGAGCAATTGCGAAAAATATTTTAAATAGCCACAAACCAGGACCTGTAGTATATAAAACTGAGGGTGCAACCTAGTGCAAAAATAGGAATGTTTGCCTAGTTTATAAATTATCTCATAATGGAGCAAAACCTCACTGTGCCTGTCACACCAAGTCTTCCTATTTTCTTGCTCTTAGATCAGTACAAATACTAGAAAGCAGCACTGAAAGTCTGGCTCACACCCTGAACCCAGGCTCGATTTGTCTTCATCCACTTCCCTGAGTTATCTCAGTAAAACTGAGGGCCAGAAGGGACTGTGAGCCAGGGCTGTCCATGAGTCCCGCAGCTCAGGCAGGGGTGCGGGCGGTGGGCTGTCCAGGACCAGGGACGTTTCTCGTTTCGGGAGGGGTGCGACAGGCTGAGGTCCTGGCAGGGCTCTTCCCCGTTACCTGCTGGCCAGGCTTGCCAGCAGCCCACGCACCCTCGCGCCTGTCCTGCAGCTCAGTGTCTGCTTCTCCTCCGCTTACATCACTGAACAGCTTTTAGTGGTGAAGCTGAGAGCGGTTTTTCACCTGCTGAGGGATCCTGTGGGAAGCAGGCAACAAGTGAGGCAGGCACACACCAATCCAAAAAAACAAAAAAAAGTGTTTTTCTTTACATAAATCTAACAAGAGCCGGAGCAGTGCAAAGCTCCGTGGTGGCTGTTATGCCCCGTCCTCTGCAGCGGCCAGCATGGGCACACTTGCCGAGAGGGGAAGAAAAGAGGCACGAGACCAAATTTTATTTTGATTGTGCCAGGCAAGACCATGTTTGCTTTTCTGTAGTACTGCGCTGGCCACCTCCATGCTTTTAAATGAGACAGGAAATTGCTTCTCTCCACAGCGCTCACAGGTGGTAACAGGACCTTCTCTGCTGCCAGAGGCTCCTGAGCACCTCGTGGGCGGCAGCTGCCCATGGTCGTGCGGCTCCCAAGGGCTCCCCGCACCGCACCGGCAGCCCTTGGCCTCGCGCCCCAGCCCTCCAGCCCGGCCAGGCCCCTGCCCCGCACGAAACTCGACCCCGACAGTTCGCAGGGAAGGCTTTTGATTTTTGCAGCACTCTGAGGTGGTGAGAGGAGGGGGAAAATGCATTTTTGGCTTAACTGAATTTTGAAATGGAGAGCTTCATGGTATAAAATATAAAAGTGGTGAGAAAATTTTTTATTGTAGTTTATTTTTGCAGCACATGCCACTCGTTCTCCTCTCTCCACACCTTTTCAGTGGACTGCAAGAGTGATGTGTAGTTTCCTTGATGAAGCACTTATCTCAGGCCTATTACTGTAACCACCATACTCTTTAAAAGTTTTATTATCAGAACCGCTGCTTTACTGCAAGCCATTTGGATTTTAACAAATCACCATTTTCTAATAAGCTCAGAGGAAATAAAAGGCGCTTCGAAAGCCCTGTGACCTACTTTATGTGTGGGACTTCACCGCTGGCCCAGCTGCCAGACCCAAAGGCAGAGCCACATCAGCTTATGGTTCGTTTCCAGCTTGATTTATTTATTTTATAATCTCCTAGGTCTGGGGGGATGAGCCCAGCTCTTGGACTGAAAGCCGAAAGCTGGCAATACTGCACTTAGTGAGGGGTTTTGTGCAATGCTAGCATCCAAAAAGGGATGGAAATTCAATAAACCAGAAATCATGGGGTCCTGAGCTGAAGCTGAAGTCTCAAGCTTTCTGGTGCTACCTTTGAAGAAGGTCTTGCTCACTAATGTTTAAATCGCCTTGCCCCGTAATATAACTTTGAATTTGGTGGAACAAACCTTCTTTGCCTTAAACCCTTGGATGACCATTTCTAGTACCAAAGGACAACCAGGGCCACTGAGGGTCCCATGCCGATGCCCTGATACTCACATGTAGGACACCTCATCCCAGCTCTGCCAGCGGTGGCGTTCCCACAGCTCTTGCCCTGTCGGCCCCTTGCCAGGCTGCCCACACAAGCAGCCTCTCTGCCCATCAGGACCTCTCGAGGCCCCTTGTTGACTCTCACTGCAGCCACTGCATTGAAGGGCCACATCCCCTCTGGGACACCAGCCTGGTGTCACCTCAGCTGCCAGTCCGCTGTCACGGCACAGCCCCGAGCCTGCGCCGCAGCTCCCACCTCCCTCCCTCCCACTGTGGGGCCTTGACTTCCTCCCATGCTTTCCGCTGCAGAGTGTTTTCTTCACAGATAGATAGTGCAAAGAAATCAGTTTTCACCCCGCCGGCTTCGGCAGGCCAGCGGGAACAGCTCTGGGATGTCTCTGTCTCTGTCACGGTAGTTGTGCAGCTGCGTTTCCCTTGTGTTTTATGTCTCCTGTTTCCCTCTCCTAGCTGGCGATCGCAGCAAAGTCTCCATGTCATGCAGGCTGCTTCGCTCTTCTGCTTTTACTGTCTCCTGGGGCTCATTACTGGGGCAGTTCTGCTGAGGGGATCTGCAGGGATCCTCTGCATTTCGATGATAGCTCTCTTTTCCAGGCATTAGGTCATTCTTGTGTTAGATCTTTATTAAATCTTTTGAATATAGCTCACAATGTTTGGTCTGATGTTTTTGGATGTTAATTATTTTAAGATTTGGGGAGATCTTTCTTTGGCAAATAAACTCATCCAACTGTACAACTGAGGAGGAATCAGAGCTATTTATGAGTTTGGAATAAACACAAAAAACTGTTTGCCTGAAAGGAAAAAACGAGGCTGTTTAAATGTTGAACACTGTTTGTTTTCAACTTTTTCTAAACAGAAACATTCTTTTGCTTCTGAATTGCATTTTCATTTGTAAATTGACATCAGTTATAAATATGTATTTTTAAAGGCTTGCATAAAACTCCAACCAAATGAGTCATTTTTGGCTTCAGTCAGTTTCTCTGCAAATCTTTTCTCCACCTCCCTACCAGAACCCAAGCTATCCCTTTTCTCCCCACCATGGGTGAGGAACTGTTCCACCTCTCAGCCACAGCAGCTTTCTTGCTATTGGCATCCATTTTGCCAACCCTTCCTTGGCATGCAGCAGAGGGACAAGCCTTCACAGCTGCAGGCATCCAGAAGGTCCTTCCAAGGACACCTCTGTCCTCTGCTGAGTCTGTTGGAACTCATTAAATTTCTTCTCCCAGACTAATCCTTTTCTTCTTTTTTCTTTTTCTCTGACATGACTATTGAATCTCCTTCTATTTTTAATGTCTTTTTTTTCACTCTTGCCATTTTTGTCTGGCTCTGTGCCAGGATTTTACAGCTGATGTGCACCACCAGAGTTACACAGATAAAGAACACTACTGAATCATATCTGCTCTTGGTTTATTTAATTTTCCTTTTCAGTTTGTGGACAACAGCAAAATTTCTAATGGAAGTATATATCCCTGCATAGTAGATCTGAGACTCCTGCAATAGCCTACTTATTCTTAATCATCTTTTGTGGACCCCTTTGAAACAGTATTTTTTAAACTTCTTAGGGATTTTGTGGCCATAGATTGAAACCAATGGTTTAGTGACCTGCATTAATCCTGAAGTAAAGGGTCATATTTGACTGAAGGGGGCACAAGGAAGGAAAAGGGGAGGAGGAAGAAGGAACTGTCCCAATACTCCAGTATTTTTAAGACCTCTGTTGTCTCAGTCTTTTTTTTACAATGCCACCTGAATATATATTGAATCAGTAGTGCTAAGGAGAAACTTTCATGCACCAAATCAAAATGCAAGCCTTTAAAGTAATGTCTTCTTGACACAATCAGCGCTCTTCGAGTCAATGGGATTAATGAATGTAATGTAAATCCTTACAACCAATAAGATTATCATGTGTAAATTCACTCTAGAGGAAAGTTGATGATTGGTTTAGTTTACTTTGATGTCACAATATTCCCTGTCTGCAATTAGATATAGCAGTTGTTAATTGCAAACTGATTTATTCAGCTAGAGTCTGTGTGCAAAGTTTCAATGAATTTTGACTTCATGGAACATTTTAATGGTCTGCATTATTTCATTGTTGAAATGTTTCAAACAAAGAGAAGACTAGAACAGATTTCTTAAAGGACATAGTTTCTAATTAATTGCAAATCACAAGCTAACAAATTACCAGACCATTCATCTTGTACCCAGAGGGATAAATGCTGCCAATTTGAGGAGGAGACTGTATTTTTCAAAAATAACAAAGAGACCGAATTCCTGTTTTCAGTGCAAAACGGAACTCAGCTTTAACTGTGAAATCCAAATCAGTGCCTCTGTTAGAACAGTTCTAATTTAACTATAAAATTAAATTATCCACTGATGATACTGTCCCATCTGATTCCCTTGCAGAGATTTCCATCATTTCCCTCATACTATCTTTGGCCATCACCTGGCTGCATATGTTCTAATGACTGCTGCCACTTCTCCTGTTCAGTAGTTTCCTGACGCCCTTAGTTTTTGGCACTGATTTACAGCATTCAAGACAGGAAAGCAATCTGAGTACCTTAACTCAGTGTCACTTGGAGACCAGTGAAGTGATAGGACAAAACACATCATAGCCTCACAGGAAATAGCTGGGCCCCCTCAAAACTTTGCTTATTCACCAGATGTGCTAGACTCAAGCAGTTAAGAAAACAAAAGGTGGCACTGAAATAAATTAGCAGCAAAAATCCAGCTCTGAAATTTCAAAAGAAAAAAAAACAGGTTATAAATTTCAAAGAGATACATAGAAGCATACTAAAAAAAAGACGGGAAAGACAGTTTGAATTCATTCATTTAGTTTACCCTGTGTTTTTTGAACATTCTTCCTGGGACATGAGGAATAACAAGCACTAGGGATAAATTATGCCTGGCTGTGGATATGAATTAGGGATTCTCAAAGGTGGATGATTCTGGCAGGGGGGTTGTTATCTCCCTCTCTTTTTACCATGCCTGGAAGGTAGTACACATTTCTGGACATTTCTGTGTGCAATTAGGAGTGAGGGATGACATCTGGTAAAGTTCAGAGGACTGCTGGGAAACGCTGAGCCCTTTCCAAGTGGTGGCAGCTGAGCAACTTGGCCTGCCGGTAGGATTAGGACCTCAGAGGGTGTCAGCTCCTCTTGGAGGATCAAAGGAGCGATGGCAGTGTGAGAGGCTGCACTAGGGTGAGGATCTACCCTGGACCCACGTGTGCCCATGGCCACCTTGTTGCCTCCCTCAGGGACTTTGTCTGCTCTTCCGTGCTCTTTCCCAGACAAGCCCTGCAAGATAAGGCATACTTGGCTGCCTGGGCCCACCTGCACTGACCCGCTGGTGCTTCACACGCTCCCCTCTGTGGACCCAGCTGGGCAGACTGGTGGCCTGGTGGAGTGCGCTGTGAATCCCATCTGGACTGCAGCCCCATCCCTCTCTTTGCATTTGGGAAAAATGGAGACTGAAGTGTCCCTGGGCCCTAATATGAATTTGGCTTGCTGACTGGCTATGTACCTAAGCCTGTAAATACAGGCGTATGCTCTGTGCCTATACAGCAGCTAACACGGTGATTTTTATCGTGTCCAAAACCTCCTTGTGCAAAGGTAAGAAAATCAGCAGGTATTCATTTCTCTCATTATATCTGTCTTGCCTGCCCAGCAACAGAAAAAATCTGATAGCCAGGAATATTTGGCAAGGGAGAACAGGGCTGATCATTATTATGTGTAAAATCATTGCCATTAAAACATTAACAGAGTTGCTGCACTATAGGGTCAGAGATTCCACACCAGCACCCTTGGGTACCGAGTCTCAAAACTATAGGAACTTTAGGCAGGAAAGGGTCTTCAGAGAGAGAGGCCTCCTGGGGCCCAAACTAGTATATTTAATCCCTTCCTAGAGGGCATTTGCCTACTTTTTCATAAAACTGTCCAGTGAAGGAGATTCCACAATCTTCCGTTCCACTGTGCTGGCAGATGGAAAGCTTTTCCCTTCTCCAGCCTAAACATCCTTTTGTTGCAAGTTAAGCTCATCTCTTCTTGTCCTTACATCCATCCAGAACAATTGCTCACTGTCCTCTCTATTAGAGTTTTGTATGCGTTTAGGAACCAGTATCTTTTCTCACCTTCATTGTCTCTGGACTATACAAATGCAATTCTTTCTACCTCACTGGTCATATTTTCCACATCTCTGATCACTCTTGTTCATCTCCTCTGGGTTGTCTCCAGTTTATCTATATCTTTGTTAAAGTATGGTGCCCAAAACTTGATAAAATCTTCCAGCTAAGACCTCCACACCAAAGTGCAGAGCAGATTAATTACCTTTTTTGTCTTATACATGATGCTTCCATAAACACAACACCCACATTTATATTTTCTGCTAGGGCACTGGCAGAAACACACCATCTGTACTGTCAACACACATCATCTAGACTGTCACTTTCTACAGCCCTCAGACTTATTTCTTCAAACCCACTGCTTACACAGTTATCCAGCTTTGTAGTTGGGAATTTGATTTCTCCTTCCTGAAAGTAGCGCTTTGTCCTAGTGGTTACTTACTTAATCAGGTTGGCTTTGGACAACCTTTCCAGTTCATCCTGATCATTTCTGCACTTTGATCCTTGGACTGTGATTCTCTTGTAACCTCTCCAAGTTTAATGGTAACTAAAGATTTCATCATGCACATTATTAGTGAAAAGAATGGAACAAGGCCCAGAAAAGGTCCCAGTGGAATCCCACTTGAACAATTTCCTATTTGATAGGAACAACTGATAACTATGTTTTCAGAGTGAAGTCCACCCAGCTGTGCACCCATTCTGTTGTGATTACACTGTAGATCATACTTCCCTAACTCACTGTTGACCATGTAATGCTGGACCATGTCAGGAGGCTAAGGTAAATCAAATCCACTTGCTCTTCTTTATCTACTTATCCAGTTGCTCTGTTAAAAAGGGAAATGAGATTGGTTTGATGTGATCTGTTCTTGACAAACTCAAGTGGACTGCTTTTTATCACCATACCGTCTTCTAGGTATTTACAGACTGATTACTTAATAACTTGTTCCAGATACTTTGCAAATCAGGGTGAGTGCTTTATAGCTTCATGGGGTCTCATTATTCCTTTTTAAAGATCAGCTCTATATTCACTGTTCTGCTGTGCTCTAGGGCTAGTCCTGTTCTATGTGACTTCTTTACAATAATTGCTTTACAATAATTTTTAGTGAATCACAGATTACTTCATCTTATTCCTTGAATAAATTCAGGTGAATTTCATGAGGCCCTGATGACTTGTATGCAGTTGGCTCAACCAAGTGTTCTTTAACTTAGTCTTTTCCTGTTTTGGCCTGCAGTCCTATCTCATTTTAAAAATAATTTAGTTGATTAGTTGGTCACAAACAGTTTTGGGTTTTTTTTATAAGGGCGGGATCAAGGGATATGCCAAGCTTCTCTGCATCATTTGTTATTTGCTCTCTTTTCCTGTTTAGTAATGGATCAAGACTTTCCTTTTTCTTCCTCTAATTAAAATGTATTTATAGAACTTTTTGTTGTTCCCTTTTATGTCCTTTGCTAGTTGAAAATCCTGTTGTGCTGTAGCTGCTCTGATTCTATCCCACATTTGCCTTATTCCCTTATACTTGCCCTTAGTGACTGTTTGTGTACTTTCTACACTATCCACTTTTTTATTTATGTCCTCAGAGAGCTACTGATGCAGCTGTAATCATATCTCTGCCTGCTTGGTGTTCTTCCGCGTAGGGGTAGCTTGCCATTATGTATTCAACATAGTCATCTTTTGGGATCTGCCCAGTCTTCTCCTCTTGCTAATAACCTTGATTATACGCTTGAGGAAGCCTAATTAGCAGGTCCTTGAGAAACTGTGATCTAACACTTATCCTTATCTGCAGCCTTTTACTTTCCTTTTCTGGAATAGTGGTAAGCTTTGTCATTTCATGGCCACATGCCTCCAAATTTCCATGCCATTAGAATCTCATTTAATTCCTCTGTATTTTTCAAACCAAACCAAAAATAGTCCACCTGCTATCTTCTTCCACTTTTCCAAACAGAAGGTTGTGCCAATGCACATCAGGAACTCTCTAGATGGTGTTCTTCCCTATTTCTTTTCCTACCCAATTTTGGGTAATTAAAATCTCCTATTACTACCTTATCTTGTTCTTTGGGTACCTTGTACAAATGTTTGTAAAAAGCTTCCTCTACTTCCTATCACTGATTTAATAGTCCTTATTAGATCTCTGTCCTAAGCTTCCCAGACGTCAGTTGTGTCACACCATATGAACAGAGATTTCTAGTTCTTTCTGTTCCCCTGGCTCCCTGGATTTGTGTATGATCATCATGAGTTGTCAACATATTGGTCCTGTTACATTACATTTTTATCTACCTTATAACTGATGTTTAGGCTGCAGCTACATAAGGGATGACATATTTTTCACTTAGCTGAAGGCTTTTGTAATGACTCCTCTGAGTCTGCTTAAAAGGCCATTTTCAGATTATTTAATAGATTGGAATAACTTTACCCCAAGTGGGTATCATATCACCCCACAGGTATTTCTACAGAGCTCTGTGGGGCTGTTTTGGATCGACATGCAGTTCAGCCTGAATAAATTGATCACAGTTCAGCCTAATGATTTCTTGAAACTCCGTAACAAGATGCACAGAGCCCCAGAGCTGGGCATAACATGATTGTTGGTAAAAGGTAAGCGCAAACTACGGCAATGTGTAGCAGTCTCACCTTAAAGAAAAATGCTCCAGGACATGATAGGTGAAGATTTCATACCCGCCATTGCATGCTGTGTCCTAATGCTCTGCTGAAACATTAGGTGCTTTTGAGGTCAGAGAGAAACCACCACTGACTCACCTCCACCACCTGCTGCAGCCCTCTCAGTTTTTATGAAAGGTCACCCTCCAAGTCCTCACCATGCCCCTTTTGCTCACCCAGTGAGGGGAAACCAAATTCTCCCCTGGCAGGACTTCAGCATGACTTCAGCTGTATGTTCATGCTGTTCATGCATGTGCAAAATGGTTTCACTGTGGCTGTTCCTGGGGCTTGTTCTTGCTCTTACTGAACTTGTGGCCCTAGTGACATAATCAGTGCAGGACCAGGCAAGGCGAAACAGAGTTGGAGAGAAGCCCTTGAAGGGCTGGAGCCGAGACTGCAATACTTATTTGGCCTGGCGCGTCGCTTGCGACCCATCCCATTGTTCTGAGCATAGTGCTTAATCATTTCCTTTTTGCTTGTGTTTTCATATATTAATATTTTTTAATTGTGCTTTTTTATTTTAAAGAAACAATACAAATAAATTCCCTTGGGCCAAAGAACGTGGATCAACACAATCAGGTCACTGCACCGCTTTTAGTCTCAGCACTGACTCTGATACAAACACAAATTTCAAGGTGATTGCTTTTTCTAGAAGCTGTAATGCCATTAATAGCTTTGGTCTTGGTGTGACTTCTGGGACTGCACATACTGCTAGCAGAAATTCAGTAAGACCATTATTTTAGAAGGAAGAAGGATAGTTTTGAGAGGACAGCTAAGGTATTCAGGGTGTCTTCCTCATTTGGCAACTAAACTCCTACATTCTAAAAAACATGCAAACGTTTAATTTTACTTTACACCATGGAACTACACTAAACCACCCCTATTGGCAAGTTAAGCTGACATGTAAACTGTGGCTCGTCTGTCCTGCACTATGTCATGTCTCTGTAGCAGAAAGAAGATTTTATGCTGGGAAAGGAATGGAAGGGGTGAGAGGAAGAAGGAAAGACTCTTGTTTTTATAATGGAGAGAGAAGCACAATAACATAAAGAGACTATTTCCTCTAATTCCTATCTCCCTCTGAAAAGACGGAACATAAGAAGTGTTCCAGTGGAACAGAAGAGGGGGCTACATAAGCTGAAGCTGTGGTTCGGGCATGTGTCTTTCTCCCTTAGGAGGGCTGAAATACAGTTTCTTTGTAGAGCAGCTGCAGTTACTTAACAGTCAAGCTGAAAATTAGCAGAATTAATAGCTATTTAAACAATGCCAGGGCATTTTGGTTAAACATTTAAGACTGAAAGGGAACTCCAGGCCATGCAAATTATACTTTGGTCATTGCAATTCCTCTGAGAGTGTAAAACAACTTGATGTGATCTCCCTTGGGTAGAGGCAAAACACATTCAAAAGCTGCTGTTTTGAATTATGATGGCACATTTATGGAAAACAGACAATGCTGATACCACAAAAATGTGATGGGTACCATTATCAGTGAGTATCACACAGCAAACTATAAACCCAAGTGCCTTCAGAATGAAAAAGAAATCAAGTCAGTGGATTTGTTTATGGAGGGGATTAAAGGCACGTAAAAAGAAATAATTGTGTTCTTTTCCCCCTTATACAGTTTGCCAGGAGTTCTTTAAATAGAAGCTAAAAAAGCTATTTATGCTTTGACAATGAATAAAACATATGCCCTTCTGTACAGAACATAATGATAGTAAAATTAAGCTACAAACAGAAACAGGAGATGCTGTCATAAGATTTTCCTTGAAGATATTTCCATAGCCCTATTAAATGAAGTGGTGCTTGTTCTGATTTTTGAATAATGGGTTAAAGAGCCACCTTGATCACTTGACTGCTGGTCCCAATCTAATGCAGGTAAGTAGTGATTGACTCCATTACAGATGTGGACAAGCAAAACTTCCATGAGCAGAGACTGAAAAAGCTGGAACACTTTACATTAAAGAGGAGATTAATAAGAGAGGACATGACAAATGTATGAAGAGAGTGGGTGGGACAGATTAGAGAGAGAGGAATTAATATTCACATTGTCTCCTAAAGCAGGAAGGTGAAGAAATTCAGTGAAACTCAGAGGCAACAAATGTAATTGTGATAAGGAGAAGCACTTTTTCACACAATATGGCAACTAGACAAGGGAGCCTCTAGTTACAGGATGTTATTGAGGTTAGGAGTTTATCAGGATTTATGTAGAGAGCATGAACATGCCAAGTCATCACTGTGAATGCTGAAGAAAGCCAGGAATCAGACTAGCTTCCAGCAGTGGTGGATGAGTGTCACTCCTCTCCCAGAGGGGGTCCATCTTCCTCCTCCTACCATCCACTGCAGGACCCCTGTGTAAGTGGGCTGGAGCTTGACAGCTCCTCTTTCCTGCTTGGCTGAGTTAGATGGGGTGAGTCTGGGTCTTGCTGAGTTCCCACTGCAAAGAGACTGGTGCTGGAGCGAGCCCCTGAGAGGGGCTGGAGTCCACATGTGGGCCATAAGGAGCACAGTTCCTTCAGCCCACGAGATATTGTCCTTCCCAAAGCAGGAAAAGAATCAGTCTTTGTACCTCATCTCTGCACAGACAGAAGACTCTAAACACCAGTCGTTTTGCTAGGAAACTATTTCTCTAGCACAAGAAACAAACTTGGGCTCCCCTCCTTTCCTAAAGACCACCAATGCAGGTGCTCATGCAGATGCCTCCAGGCCGCAGGCTTGATTTTCAGTGCTGACCACATTGTCTGATAGTTACCTTGAACTGGGGCCGCATGGGACCCAGATGGGGATGGTGCAGTGTGCAGGAGAGACTCCTCGCTCTAGGGAAGACCCATAATGGCTTTTGCATTCTGGGAATCCAAGTGACCCATTTCCATGACATTGCCCTGAAATTTGCTATTGGGAAGCAATCCTTCACTCTGAAATCCCTTATCTTGAGAGAGAATGCAATATTTATGAGTTTTTCCCTGTTTACTGCCCATGCTGATAAGCAGCCCTGGGACCAAGGAGCTGCCAGAGTCTTTCTCTTTTTCTTCCTAGGGACTGACTAATTAAAAAATAAATAAATTGTTATTTGAACTCTCAGTAACTGTTTTAAAAAATTCATGCAGTGGTGGAAAGGTCAATGTCCAAAGTAGTTTGGGATTCAGATCCCAGCAGGTCTGATGACTGCTCAGTTTCTCCAGGGAAATGCTAAGTGGGACACCTGAGGGGAGGAGGTACTGGTCATTAATCCAGGAGACAGCAGCTGGTCAAGTCCAGCGATCTTCAGTAGAAACAAAACACAAGGCATAGTGTGTGGTTTCTTAAAGCCCAGGTTTGCTGTTTGGCCTGCCGTTCTGAAGAATAGCTTGCTTTTTGGCAGGGGGAGGTTCAATAATAAAATGGATGCTAAGGTCAGGGAATAGACAGAGGCTTTAGCCATCCAGCTGGGAGAACTAAGGGTGCCTCACAGCAATAAGCCAGATGGGGAGATTTTGATGGATTTTATGTGAAACTGATGAGAAAGAATTGCTTTTGGATAAAGGTCACATGCAAAGCCAATTCAGGCAGTTGTCTTCATTACTGATGCATCTTTTCCATGTAGAAATACAGGTGGGGAAGGAAAGAACTCTTATTTTGACTAATGAACAGTCAGAAGGACTCTGCAATGGGGCAACATGTGTTGCCGGACCTAGCACATGATTGCTTTAGGAGAACTTTTTCTCTCATTTGGTGAAAGCAATACTGTTGTGGTATAAATCAGCAGCTTCGTTCTTGTCTCCTCATTCTCCACTGATTTCATTGGAATTGCTACTGATTTGTAAGAGGAAAAGTAGGCTAAGCCCATTAGAAGGAGAAAAATGAGTCCTTTCTGAAATAAGACCAGCATGTGCAAAGAAAGATAAGAGCTGCAAATATACTATGATTAACAGTCCAACAGGTGTGTTACTGCTAAATTATCATCCTGCTTAAACCTATGAGTATTTTCCGGCACCACAGTGAAGTCGGATGAACTCATTGACTGCAGCTGGACAAAACTTGGGCAACAGCCTGTGGACACATTCTCTGCATGCTGTGCATGGAAGGTGATTTGAGTGAATTTAACTTTCTTTATTTGGAGCTAAGCTGATTTCAGCTGCCTTGTATTTGCTGTGGGGCAGATGTCCACAACAATGCTGGACAGGGTAACCCATCAATACAGAAGACAAACCATTCCCAGTCCCCCAGGGAACATCCCACAGTGCAGCATTTTGTCTCCTAGTGCCAGGCATTTGGAACCAACCAACCTTCTCCACAGCGAAGTATGAGCAGACGAACATTAAAACAAGGCATTTCCTGAGCATGTGAACTGATGCGGCCTGGTTTTCTATGGGACTTCTGTATTTCATCTGCAGAATCACAACCAGCGTAGTCACTTCCCATGATCTCATGTTTCCACGCACTGCCTGAAATGCCTCCCAGAGCCCTCATCTCTTCTCCAGTAGCGCCCCGCCACTGGGGAGCCAAAAGCAGCACATGCCACGGCCTGTTTTGAGCTGTGTGGTGCTGATTGGCTCTCTGGGACATGTTTGCTGCTTGGCCAGCTGGCAGATCAAACAGGAGAGAGAATTGCTGCTCTCACCATGCAGCCCTTTCCTCAGTCAGGATGCTAATTGGGGTCTCGTTGCTCTACCCAGCCCCTAATTTTCACTACTTTATAGGAATTTCCTATCTTTCAGATCTCTCCCATTTTGTTAAATATGCCTGAAATTGGCCAGTGGATTCAGAAGTTGTAGGGGAGGAGATAATTGCAGAGGGAACTAATTGACAGAGATCATGACTGTGTAAACATATCTTCAGCAAACTACTACCCAAATGCATCAGCCTTGCACATACAGTTTTCCCCAGGGAGAGGATATGAGGGAATAAACCTTGCATGGGGTAGGTGAGCCATACAGATTTGTGGGCTACTGGAAGATGTTCAGGTTCTCTCATGATGAGGACACTAAGAATTTCTGTTGAATTCTGGGCGTGTTAGTATGATACTTGTCATCAGCCCTAAATAAACTTGATGTAAACAAATACATTCAAGAAATAAACAAGGTATAACAGTTGCACATGGCATTTAAATGAAACATTTTGTTCTCTTTTAGAGCTGTTAACTGGCTGATACACGCCACAGGCACTGGTGAATAACTTTTTCAGAGTTTTGGAATTGCTTAGACCTAAAATACTTTTAATTAGAGATTGATGGACACAAAAGGGTAAATCAGTGCCATTACCATCTGTAAGAGAAGGATAGGATAAGGATAAGGCTGGGATGCTGACCAAATCCGTGAGAAAAGTCCCAGGGCTCTACAGGAGACTTGCATTAAAAAAGAAAAAAAAATCTTATGGCTGTTTTCTCGCTTCTGATTCCTGTTGGCTGCAGGCTACTGACCATCTTTTGCTAACTTGCTAAACTGTGAGACCCACAGCCTGGCTGGTGACATGAGTCATGCCACTATAGTACCTCTTCATGTCTATATGTAATGCACCTTACTAACTGGAGCTTGTTTCAGAAACTCTATAAGCAAGGAAAAAGGCTTGTGCCCACAATGTTGGGAGAGAAGCATATATTGTTTCTGTCTAGAAGAACCTGCCATATTCAAACCATGTGCTGACAAGCATGATATAAATCCAGAGGACTTGATGTTGCCTCTACTCTGCTGGTAAAAGAAACTATTTTCTCCTTATGAACTTCAGGTCAGCACATCCCTTTAAGAATAGGTTTACATGTCTGAGTCTTGAAATAATTAGAACTAACAAATGATGGCATTGCTATTTTTGTTGCCATAATTTCTAGGAGTCAGGTTCATACAAAAGCCCGTTGTGGCTATCTCTTTTCATTATAGTCAGGCAAGATACAGCCAAGTTCTGCTTTCAGTTATAGCCATATAAATCTAAAGTACCTACATATTCTTTGCCAGTAGTACTTGTAGTGTATGCTGGAGTAACTGTTCTATAGTGTTATTTTCCCAGAAAAAGCAAAGTAATAATTCATCCATGTGACTTAGGAGGGAAGGTTCCAAATAACTTTCAAGCACAGCTAAAAAAGGAACATGGAATGAGTAGGAAAAATATAAGGAAATAAGAAAATAATTTTAAGATTCCCAGTCTTGAACATAGTATGTGTTTGTATGTACATACACTGAAAAAATCTGTTTGTAATCAACTCCTCTGTCACTTACTGCTTCAGTGCAGGACCCAGAGAGCCTGCTGCTACAAGATGATATGTGAGGATCAATGGAGAATGCAGAAGCTGATCTGAACGTGCCCAAGACCCAGTAGCCCTGGGAGCTGGCTTGTTGGACAGCTGCTCGGTTTGGGAGGTGCTCAGCGCTGCAGTGGGGAGAGCCAAGGTAGAAGTGAGAAAGAGGGTGGGAGACAGAGCAAGAGATAAGGCTGGTTCTGATCTATTTTAGGTGTTCAGACAGCATCACAGCACAGGCAGAGTTATTCTGGTCTTGGCAGTGAGAACACCTCATCTTTCTAAATGGGACGTGACAGAGGCTTGGACGTCGGAGTGTTGTGGATTGAGGCCTGTGATCCTGGAGTATTTTGCTGGCTGGCTTCACAACAGGCTCTGCTCTAGCTGTGCGTGGAGCACTGACATATTTGTGGAGCAGGTGGAAGGAAGCCAGCTCTAGCTCTCAATTGTGTAGCCACTGTGTGTGTGCCTGCGTGTATTCCTGAAGGCTCCTTTTTTGACAGAGCACAGGTGCCACAGAGGGTTGCAAGAAAAGGTTATTTCAATCCCTCCAGCTTGGAGAGACTCATACAAGGCAGTGTCCAGGCCCTGGCTGAGCCAAGAGAACACTTGCCAATTTGGCATTCAACACATATAAATATATATGCAACCTCTGTTTATAATAATTACAAATATTAGAGGGTTGAAAATATGTGGTTTTATACCGCAATGCAGGGTAGCTAAAGCAATAGCATTGGAACTATCTGCACACAGCATACAAACCAGCTAGCATAAAGAATAAAACAAACTGGAGCCACTGGAGAGGAAAAGTTTCCTATAGATTTGTAAGAGTTACAGATAGAAAAGGCATGATGTTCCCTCTCTTTGCCATTGCTTAACAGTTCTGCAGGGGGGTAGATGGAAGTGACAGCACAGGGTCCAAGACTTGGCATCTCTTGCAAATGTGGTTGTTTCTTTGCTGCCCCTCTGCTCGCTGTTTGCTTGTGAGCTGCTCCTGCTCTCTGCTGACATGCTGAGTGGTCCTCAGGGAGCTCAGCTGCACTTCCTCATGAAGTCTTCCTTGACTATTCAGGACAGTGGTGTCTGAGTCACATACTGTTGTTTCTGCCTAGACTGGGGGGCTGAAATGTTTACAGCTGAAGCATACCAGTGCTCCAAAGGACTATTGATTCCTTTCTAAAAGTCTAATCATGACTCCTTCTATTTCTCCCCACTATTACATGCAGTCAACATGTTTGAGAAGGCCACCTGCCTTTTCTCCCTCCAACAATATCTAAAAGAAAGCAACAGTGAAATCAAGTGGGTGCTTTGGGTTGTATTTTAATGCTCTCATTCTCCTGACTCAGGCCAGGAATGCATGGGAGCAGGCTAAAGTGATACATATTCACCTCATTTTTCCCATGGTATTCTCCAAGAGTTTTTTTTCCCCTGTCTACTGCCAAAAAGAATAATGCAAGGAGGACTCCTGCTCATGTTATCTCCTGTGGATTGAGTGGGACTGACTCTGCTATGCAGACTCACCCCAGAGGATCCTGATGGAGGGAGGCAGCTTGCAAAGGTGAAGCCAGCACAGGCCTTTGGGCCTCTAAAATGGACTGTTAGGTAAGAGGGTGGAGAAGATGGCAGTCCTTTCTGGAAACGTGATTTTAAGGAAGCTAGATGGGGCAGGAAAGTGTATTAGTGTGGCTTAGTGATTAGTCCCTGCATTGCCTTAGTGCCTGGGGCTGCTAAACAGCTGTATAAGCACAGAACAAAAGGGTGATTTCTTCTCCACAGAAGCTGGCATCAAAGCAGTCAAGGCTGTGTACAGGGCCAGAGGATGAGGAAGGCAGTGCATTTCCTCGGTGCAAAGGTCACTGGGAGATACTTTTCCACAGTTTCTGTGTTTGCACTAAAGAGCCCTGACCCTGACTGGAGCAACCAAAATGGCATGTCAGTAGAAAAGAGCAAGGTCTGGAAGGGGTGTCTCTCTGGATGCACCGATGGGTTAATCTGCCGGTCATGTGGTGCTAAGTTTAAGAAGCTGCAAGCACATCACACAACTGCTACTGATGATCTCACCTTGCAGGAAGGCAGCCAAGTCCCCCGTTCAGTGGCACTTGCTGTGTGGTGCAGATACCCACGGACAGTCCACACAGCACGGACCACTGCCGCAGACTGCCACTGAGCTCTCGGCTTTCCTGACTCACTGCTCTTCTGGCTCTCTAGAGACACTGGTGACTCCTGGCATGTGAATCATGAGTATTTGAAAAGCAAACATGAATTCTCCCTGTTTTGTTTCAAGTGCTCCAATGGTGCTTGATTACAGAGACCTCCCAAAAAGAAACAGCTCAGTCCAATCCATCAGAGAGAGACCCTCGTGGGAAAGGGGCCAGAAAGCCTGTGTGCTTGCCCAGCCTGGCCTGGTTGCAAGACTGTGGTGGGGAAGTCAGGGAACAATTATGGGAAAAGTCTGGTTCCCCTCCTCAAGCCCCAGGATGACATGCACAGGAGCCAGGTGCCCAGTGCAGGCAAAGTCTCTGGGACATGAATATGACCATGTCAGGCAAGTATCTGCTCAGTATGAAGGAACTGAAGTGTTTCAACCATTTGTAGCTTGCTAAATACAGGCAAAAATTTCCTGAGAACTACAAAAGGTGCTTCCCAGCTTCTCTGGTGAGTGGACAGCCCAGTTTCAAGACCATTTTTCCAAGCAGAGAGATGCTAGATGACAAAGTAGGCTTTTCCTAAGAATGTCTAAAACAGCCATTTCTTTCCCTTTCCAAACATTGTCAGAAATGGCTGAATAATTTCAAATGAAAGTCTCCCCTCTCAAAATAAAAATATAGTCCTGAGCCAAAATTCATCTCCCCAGCATGGAAAATATCAACACGGCTGGTTCAAGCACAAAAAAGTCATATCAATCACAACAAGGTCATATCAAAGAATACATCAGGCACCTCTGACTATATATAGTTTTGCTTGCCTCTATCTATATATAGTTGATTGCACAGTGTGTGCTGTGGAGACTCTCAGACATATGGTGATGAAGGCTCAATACAGAATAAACCACTAGCATCCTTGGGGTAGAGGGCTGTGATTTGTACCTGAAGCCTGTAAAACAAAGCCGAGGTGTTGGGAAACATATTCTTGGAAACACATTTTGAAGACTCCCTTGACTATAGCAAAAGCAACAGTAGCGAAGATTATATTTTGGTTTATTTTATTCTAAGGTTTGTAATTTTCACAGCTTGACTGGGGGTGCCTAGTTCCTCATACAACCATAACACTCATTTATCATTCATGTTTATAGCTAGTGACACAGAAAGGCTGGAACAAGAGCAGCTTTCTGACCACTAGAGCATTGGAGTCCCATGTGGAGGGAACCTGGGGAAATTCCACAATAGGCATATGTGAGCAGGGGCCAGAAACTAAAGTCCTTCCCCTGCCCTGGAAACGATGAGGCCTCAGCACTTTGCAGGATTAAACTGATAGGTATTTCTAGCTGTCCTCTGTATTACAGGAAAGGTCACATATCCCAGAATCAGGGTCTGAAAGAACTTGTTTCTGCATTTTTGGCTTTTCTGTTTATTCTCTTTTTTATCAGTTAGATTTTCCCACCAATGGAAGATTCAGTTTATTTTGAAAGTACATTTTTGTAAGTGTTCCATGCCAATAAACGTTTTCAGTAAATGAAAATGCAACAAATATAACCATTTTCATTCAGTGTTGCCTCACAATTCTTGGATTGGATTTGGCTTTTCAGTATTTGAATTTGTGAGTTCTTAGTGTCACTTTATCCATCTCTTTATTGTCTTGTGAAAAAAGTGGGAAAAAAATCAAAGGGAGATAAAAGGGAGAAACCTTGTCCCTCTTCATTTTCCACTTTTTCTTCTAATTTAATCCCAGCTCAAGAAATGAGGAGAAATAAAATAGCTGAGAGGATATGGAGGGGGAGTTCAAAACTGGCATTTCTCTCTTCTTTTCTCTCCTCTTCATTTCCTTCATCTAAGGGAAAAAGGAGAGAAATATGAGCCTTTCTCCCTACACCACCCCTTCAGAAAGATCAGAAAAGTTTAAAAACAAAGTGAAAATCAAAACCTGGGATTGAAAATCAACAGAATTATTTGATTATTTTGTTTCAAATATTTCTGGCAGAAAAATGTATTATTTGGCAGGAATCTGTTTCATTTTTTGGCCAGGTCTATTCGTTAGCAGTGCTTTAGGAGTCAGATACTTCTTTGTGTAGATCAGACTATGTCCATGCTGGCTTACTAGTCCCTTCCCACTGAATCTGTTTCAATTTTCTGATTTTAACCTAAAATAATAGGATTTTCTATTAAAAGGAGGGAGAAGGAGGGAACAAAGGATCTGGCAGGTTGGAAGTGTGTGGACGAGCTGGAGGCACTACTCAGGCAGGACAAGTGTTTGCAGTCTGTGAAATTCCCCATTCTCCAGTGGCTTGACTTTTCTTCCCAAAAAGAGTTCTGCCAGCAGAAGTTTAGAAAATCCCTCTGTTCTGGGAGTGACCTGGATGTATTCATGCATTCATGTATTTCTGTATTCAGAAACTTGCCTTGCAGAGAGGTACGCTTGGCCAATTTATTTTCTCTGATGTCTAAAGGCGGCCCTGCCGCCCCCCATGGCATGGTCTGGAGGGCTCGGTGCAGCTTGCCGCAGCCCGAGACACCTCTCCCCGCTATTTCTTTCTCCCACTACTCCAAGGGCAACTCCTGGCCCCTGGCTCCCGGCGTGCAGCAGGGCTGCACAACGCTGTTCAAGTTTGCAGCGCCTATTTGCTAGCACGCTGGCAGGATCCAGCTCACAGCAGGGGCGTGTGCTTGTTTTTTAAGAGAAGCAGATGCTCCTGCCTTTGCTGCACAGCGTTCCACCCTGCCCCTGGGCTCCCCGTACCCACCCCATCGAAGGACTGGGGCTGCTTGGGCTCCAGCACAGCCCACGGCCAGGGACAGGTTTGCTTTGAGCAAACTGATAGTGCAGGGAAACAGAGATTGGAGAGATGGGTGGAGAAGAGACAATAAATCACTGTCAGGATTTTCCCTGTCACAAAATTGTTCACTTTATCATTTTCCATCCTCTGAAACCCTTTGGACTTACAGGCTGTGGCCTTTTCCCTTTCTGTAAGGACTCCTCTTGTTCTCCTGGGTAGCCTTATTCCTCTGCTGACCCTGCTGTTCCTGAAGCAGGCGCAGGGGCTGATAAACAGTCAGTTTTGTGTGTTTTCTTAGTGAACCTTGTTTTATACCAGTCCCAGAACAGAGGCAGACACAAGGAAAATTTGGGAAACCTCCTCCTTCGGGAATCTCGGCCCCCAGCTAGAGCCCCCTGACTGGGACAGCTTCCTGAGCTCTTATGGCTAATGCTCTTGTATTATCCCAAAATTCACATAACAGCATCTCACAGCAGCACAGCGATTTTCCTGCATGCTGCTCACACAGCAAGCAAGAGCATTTATGAACCTCTGAGTGACTACTCAAACTGGCTGTTCGCACTGCAACAGGACACACATCTGTAACACAGAGGTACCCTCGGGCACGCAGAGGAAAGCTCCATTGTGCTACATCTTTTTCTTTTGACACCTCCTGCCCGCCGGGCTGCTAGCTAAAGTAGATGAGACAGATATCAACATGAAAGGAAAGTGATGTTCAGAGAAGAGGGGGGGATCACATGAAGTCCCATCACCTCTCCACTGCAGTGAGCACTGAGCACAGATTTCCTGGCTTCCAGTAGCATGTGTCCTGCCCATGGGACCACATCACCTTCAGCTCCTAACTTTCATTATAACACCACATCTCTTTATGCCCCTGGGCAATTAATTTAATCTCCCTTTCCCAATTCCTTCTACTGTAAAAGGGTGACAAAGAGAATTGCCAGCCTCACAACTGGCGCAGGATTAAATGCGTGCAAAGCTTGATGAAAAGACAAGGTGTGACTGCTGATTGCTGTCAGCAAAGGAAATGGGGAGGTTAGCAGTCTCGGATACTACCTAGAACTTCTGTATTTACTGCAGCATGGGGTAGGGAGTGGGGCTGTCAGTTCCAGGGTTATATTCTGCTCACTAGAGTGCAATAAAATACTAGAGTAATTCTGAAATACATCAGAGATATGATGTTGGTAGTGATGGACCCAGCAAATATCAAAGACAATAACTTACTGTTGAGCTAGTCATGTCAAATTCCATCCTGCTTCAGCTAGCTTTTTGGGAAAATAGATTTCTGGTTTTAAATATGGGGATTAGCAGCAGCAGATTTAGGGCTTAAAATAAAGTATGTATTTTAGATTTATTTAAGGGCCTTTGACTCCCAAACACTTTGCTTTAATATATCGCTTTCTGGGCTGACATGGCTTTCATTTTTCATCACTACTTTAAATTCCAGCACTTGAATGGTTTACGCAGGGGAAACCTGAGTTTTTCAAAAGCTGAAATTCTTCTGCTGCTGTTTCAAGTGATGCTTTCTTTTCTTCCCTATCTGGAGCAGGTTCTTAACAGAGAGAACTGTAATTCAGAACAATTCTATTTTCCATCATTTAAGAAGTAAGATGTAATAATGACTTATTCCTGATTATATGCAGCCATTTGTGAGGATTGACTTCCAGATGTTCATGTTTTTTCTTTTTCCTTTTAAAATGTGAATGCTATTTATTTCTTTGGACTTAGTGCTAGGAAAGAAACCATTGAAATCCCCAGGATAGGGGCACTGATCAAACCCCAGTCCAACTCAAGTCAGAAAGCCACCCTGAAGTTCTAAATATCTACTGGACAGGTCCAATTCAGGCAGCAGCAATGGAAATTTCTCTGTCCTAAATCCTGCCCTGGAGGGAATTTCTATTTGGAGAAGCGCATATTCTGTCTTCACTTCTCTTCAGACTCTCTTTAGAGATTGCTAAGTATGGCAGGATCAGAGCTCCAGGATCTGGTTTGGATTCAAGCACCTTTGACCTTCTGAAGGCATTGGCTGTATTGCTAGCCAAGATTTCATGGCTAAAGGTCAATTGAAATTCTCCTTCGTTTCCAAAGAATTTGAAGGCAAAAATGGGGGAGAAGACAATGACAGTGTTTGAAAGCCAAAGATGAATTTGGTAGTGAGTGTTTGGTGTATATCAGCTCAAATTTTAGTCCCCATATCTTCCACAGTCTACTGTGCAAGTCACGCAATTCCCCAAACAGGCCTTTCCTGTAAAACTCAGTGCTTTCTGGCCCAGTGATGCAATCTGGCTTTTGAGATGTGAACTGCTCCCCCAGTCTGTTTCCAACAAAAAGCACCATTTTTAATTGAATTTTGGTACAATCTTTGCATACATTATTCTAATCATCCTGCCAGGAGGGTTCTGTAAGAAGAGCAACCAGAGGTCCAAATCGAGGCTCTGCTGTGCAGGTCCAAGGCATAACTTGGAGTTCATGCAGCTGACTTGCAAGCAACCTCACTAATAAAATTTAACTCTTAAAGAAGAAAGCTTGGTCCTGACAGCTCTGATTGCCTTGGCACAATGCTGTGGAAATACAATTACAAGATTGGACTGCTCTCAATTTGTTCCAGATAGAGAGAGAGAGAGGAAAAAGTGTTTTTCTAATTAAAAGTAAATAAGTAAGCCCAATCTTGAGAGCTTCTTGCCAGATTATTGTTTAGCTCAACATTATCTTTTCATCTGCATCATGTTGATCCCAGATACATACACATACATCAGCAGATCATCTCCACTTCAGAAAGTAAAGATGGCCTCTTGGCCACAGTCGGGAACTGGTCAGAGAGACTCCAGCGAGTGCCTGCCCGTGACACTGCCACATGGGCTGTGGAAGCTTTCTAAGTGCTATGCAGTGGTGCTTGCAGTCATGGTCTTCAGCACAGTAGCTCACAAGAACATTACAAAAACACCCTCGTGATTATAAAATAGTTATATAGTGAAAAATATGGGGCTTTTGACTGCACTGTACACGAAAGCCTCCACCTGCCAATTTTCACCTGCTTGGAAGATCTGAGCTGCCTGGTCGGCAGAAAGGACTGGTGTGCTTGTGTTACACCAGAGGCAGCGCAAGGGAGCACTAACTGTGAAGTTGTGTCTGAACCCCAGCTCCGCTTCCAAAGGGCTGTGTAATAACTACACCTTGTCTCAGTTTCCTGCCAGCAAAGCTCTCCCTCACAGAATACGTTGAGTATTAATTACTGCTCATATGCTGCCTGCAAAGATCACTTACTGCACTGCTAAAAAAATGCCAAATATTATTACAGCCTCAGTATGGGCTGACTGGGCCGAGTTTCCCAACAAAGCAGTGATTCCAAGCATAAGCTGTGATTGGGGGAAACAAAACAAAATAAAACAAAACAAGAGGTGCTTTAAAGCAGCTGAATAAAGACACGTAGAAAACCCACATGACAAAAGTACTATTGAATTAATGCAACTTGAGCCCTGAGCTAGCTACAGCAATGCATCATATTCATCACCCGAGAGAGAGGGGCCAGCAGGGAGCCTGGGGGGACGACATGGGCAGTGTGGATAATCGTGGAGGCCTGCTGGTAGATGGAAAACATCTGGTTTGTGTTTAAGTTAAGAAGGGATATTTAACTCTATTACCCAGATTTGTATCTGTCCATTACTTATTCAGATTTATTAACATAGGCTCACGACACCAAGGTTATGCAAGGCTGAGACATCTTTGTGTGTTGGGGACAACAGAAAGTTGCTAGTAAAGGCACTAAAATTACAACAAACACCTGCAAGTCTCAGTGGTGCAAGCAACAGAATATGTTTGTTAGCAAGTCTGAGGGCTTGTGAGCGTTGGTGCCTGCTGGTGTAAACGTAGGTGATGTGTATGGGATGCGCACGTCTCACAGTTTTTATGGGGTGCCTGCACGGGGAGGTGTGTATGCATGTGTCCCGGGGTGGACGCAGGCAAGGTGGCGTGCAGGTGTGGCTTGTATGCCTGCCTGTGAATGGGTGCTTCCAAGTGCATGAGCTTCTCTGTGTGTGTGTGTGTGTGTGTGTGCATGATTCCCTCACAGCTCTTAGTTTCAGATCTGAATCCCTGCACCGACTAGCTATTTCCCCAGGGGCTGACTGCACAGCCTTGATTTGATGCAAAGCTGAGCAGTGCTGACCTAGCTCAGGGAGCTTGGTGCACAAAGCTTGAGCCCTCCAAAGCACAGCTCTGGCTTGCTGAGAGGTGGAACCGGCAGGAGCAGAGTCTCTGGGCTGGCGGCCTGGTGTAGACCCTCTCCTGCCTGCAGGGCACTTCCCAGATCTCCTGAATGCCACCCAACAGGCTGCAATTACTCTGCACGTGCCTGTGCAGTCATGTGAAAAACTTCACAGTAGGCAACATAGCTTGGAGAGACCAACACTCTCCAGCCCAAATACAGGACAGACAGCTCACAAGTCCAGCAAGTGCGGGTGCTATTAGCAACTTTCTTCAATATTGAGCTGCCTCTTGCTCTGCTATTGCAATGCTTTACCCCCTCAGACTCCCATTTCCAGCACTGTCCTACCTCAACATCACTATGTCCTCTGCCTCTCCAGCCTCACAGCCCAACTCTGTCCTGCCTTCCTCTTGCAGTGCTCCCTCTTCCCAGTCTCATGTCCCCCTTCCCTGCCCACTCTCCTAATGCAATGCCCTTACCTCCAGATATCTAGCCTCTCCACTCACCCTTCTCACTGTGGGAGACCTCAGGGGTGTGTGGGGACTTACAAGTCCTCAGTTCCCTTGAAGAATAGACCCGAAGCATCTCAAACCAGGTGTCCAGGCCCAGGGGGATCTTCAGAAAAGGGGTTGAAGGTGACTTGCTCAAGGTGACTCAGAAGAACCTGGATGTATTCGGACCTGTATTCACAAATTCAGGGCACCAAACTGCACCGCACTGAGCCTGACTGTAACCATGGGCCTGTCTTCCCCCACCTCCCTCTAGTCTCTTGTTTTAAGGTATTCACTCTGGGAGCAGGGACACTGCCAGGTTTCTTAGGTGATCATCTACACTGCATGAATAGCAAACAGTGAAAGCAAATAGTTCACAAACCACCTCTAGGCTGAAATTATTACCTGACACTGTCCCATGAATCCCCATGAGGGCTGAACACACAAAACATTAGGGATGCTGATTTGTGAGATGGTCCCAATTCTGGTTAATCAGTGATAGTTTCAAAGATTGCTAGTCAGCCAGTTCCTAGCAGGTAGAAGCCTGTATTTAACATTGCTAAGCCCCAATTCTTACTTAAATGAAAATAGGGACCTTTTTTTTTCTTTCAATTCCATTTAATTCCTCCAAGATATTAGCTATAATTCATCATGTTTATAACTTCTGAAATTAACTTCCCTCCCATAGAGTTCAATAAATAACACTTTTCCTGAATAGCTCATTCACAGTGTAAAAACACCTTCTTCCTTGTATTTTTCACTTCATAGAATGAAACCATATGAGGTGGTTAAGATTTACATGGGCAGCTCTGGCAGGCTTTCTATATTTATTTGGGTTGCAAGATGTAAATCAGTGCTGGGCCTTTCTCCAAGAACAAGTTTTTTGTTATCTCATTACGTGTGTGTTGCTGGGTCAAAATTTGATAAGGTGTTTTTAGCATTATTGAATGGAGTAGGTAGGGTTTACATTGTTATAGGCCAGCTTCCATGTTTGGACTGTAGCACATTACATTTTACTGAATTTTATTACAACTGATCGTTGGAAATTTGAAAATTTTCCCAACTCAAAAATTTTATTTGCAATTGTGAATCACATAGCTTTCTTCAGAGACAGTCCCATTTTAACTGTATATCCCATAAACTTATGGGTGATCAGGATTAGAACTTTTTAATGATTTAGAGACATGACTTCAAGTCACATACATACAGCTTCCTTAGAAAAATGCGGCTCTGAAGTCTGCAGGGAATTTGATTGCTTGCACATGTAGGCTTCTGCAGGGCCAGATTTTTAACTTCCTGCAAGTATTTCAGGTATGTAGGGGCATCTTTTTTTAGAAATTTACATAACAGAGCCCTCTAGTTTAATATTTGGTCTCTGATAATGACCCCAAAAAGTAGAAAATCCATGGTGGATACATTATATTATCTCTGAATTTGTCGAGAATTTGCTTTATCTATTTTAAGAAACACACCTAGGCATCTCTTGTGCTTTGGTGTGAGCTAGAGCTACAGGCAATGTGTTAGACAGGGTCCAGGAACAGGAATTTGGTGGCTTTGCAAGTTCAAGGCAGCAGAAAAATAGGTGACTGTGGGATTTAGGAACCTCACACTTCATGCAGTAGCTGGGCAAGGCAACTGAAACTGTGGCAGATATGTTTTCCAGTACTGTAAGGGCCTAAGCAAGGGTACTCAGGGTCTAAGCCCTGATCTCATTTACACACATGCAAATACAGAAAAATTCCATGGACTTTAGTGGTGACCCCTGAATCACCCCTGCACGATGACTAATAGATCTTGTCCCCAGAGTTTATTACTTACTGAAAGTGTGAAAAACAAAGCATTTTAGGATTAATCTATGCATGACATCAGCACTCAGAGATCAGCACCTCAAGAGATACTGGGTCTTCTCAGGACAGGCACTGCACATGAGCACAAAGGATGCAGAGGATGCATAGCAGTTTCTAAGAAAAGCTTAGGAGCCGATGAGGTTTGTAAGTTCAAGCACACAGCAGGTGAGTTCTTATTTGGGGCTTTTGTGTCCTAGCTCATATCACCCACAAAGGAAAACATGGTGTCCACTCTTGGATCCAGGGTGCCTGAATGAAGTCCCTGTCCCTATGCTTTGAAAACATAAGGAGGGAGTCTAAGGTGCAGCAGACCAGACAGCTGGCTGGATCTTGGAAGACCTCTCCTCTCTGGTCTAATATGCTTACACAATTATTTTATTTTGTAAGAAAGATTCCAATTCTCTCTTTAAAAAATGGCCTGGACAACTATTCTCATTGTTCACTAGGACACTGAACTAGAGCTGGCATTTTTCTTTAGCTTCACATTTGTACACTGGGTGATGTGGAAGTCTTTGATCTCTCTTTTCTGTCACACTTGCTCTCCCATGAGATCTGGTGAAAACAGACAAATCCGAACTCTGGAAGGTCGTAAAGAAAAGAAAGGGCCTGTAACAAAACCCAGCATCTGCAGTCAGAGACATCTAAGCTTGCTCCTTTGCTTTCTGTCTAAAAGGACCTCCTCAGCCATGGCTTGTTCTCTAGATCTCTCTCTCTCTTGTGGAAGTGTCATGGAAAATATTGATAATCCAATGAGGATTTTGACTCAGTCCATAATTCATTCTTTGCAGCAGGACAACCATAAGGTAACTCATGCAAATTAGCAAAATTACCTCACTAAATACATAGGGAGCTCTTTAAAATTTTCATTGTAACAATTTCTGTAATTTAAACAAGTGCTTATTCTGGATTTTTCCAGAGGGAATTAAAAGCGAAATACTTTTTTTTTCAATGTCAGCCCAATACATGTTGACACAGCAAAGCAAAAATGAGCTATATTTTGCACAAAAACTGAAATTTATAAACCCACTTTCTCAGAAGTTTGCATTCCAAATTTGATGTTTTCACTTTTCATACTTTCTTCAGCGTATCAGCTTGTTTTGTGGAACAGGACTTCCCCACCACATGAAACTCCAGAACATTTTCCTATCAGAATTTAGCTCAAAATCTGGTCTGAGCACCAGGTCTGCATCTAAAAATGAATAGAAGCAAAACTCCAGTATTGTTTGGCTTTGATCTTTTAGCTGTGAAAGAGGTTTGTTATTTGATCCTATTTTCACATGACAAAATTTTTTCCTTCCCTAGCAGAAATATTCTCAGATCTCTTTCTCACTTTCTTTCTTCGCCTTCAGTGTCACTTTGTTTGTTCATTATTTCGGGAAGGGAACTCACCCTGTGCTTGAATGTCTTTGATATCCTGAAGTTTCCTTTTCTACCCCATACTTCTGCTCCTGCTCTGGGTAGCTTAGTTTATTGACTCCCTGATAGCAGCCATCACTGTATGTGTCAACTGACCAAAAGTGGAGAGATGGAAAGAATGCAAAAAAGAAAGGAAAATCCCCACAAGGAGTCTGGTTTGGCAAACTATTCAAAGCCTCATATCTGATCAGTCATAACCTCCCCTCTGTCACTAACATGTTTCACTACAATTTACATTCAAATGGTGTTAAATGAAGACTTTT